>NC_061101.1:44220171-44243694 GCF_015104395.2 Macrobrachium nipponense
TCTGTTTTGCTCCAATGTTGAAAGTTTCATCTGCATTAGTCTTGTCTCTATAAACCCATCCAGTCACAGTATTTGCACTGTTGAAGAATTTCTCTCTTATTTTTTGTCTGTCCTTATCATCAGTCCTTATTCTGGAAACTGTCTCTTCCTTGTGTTTGTCTTTAGATATAGGATCCTCTTTTCCCATGTCTGCATCATCTTTCATAAGTCTGCTACAGATGTGTAATTCTATGCTCATCACTTCAAAGCTGCTTGGTTTAGGGTCCAGTCAAGCCACCAGGGCCATGTCCAAATCACATAAATGTAGTCTCCATCACCATGTCCGTCCATATTCCATTCCAGCTTGATATTGCTGAACATGTTCCCCTTTGAGGAATCTTTCTAATGTTTAGCCATCCAACTTTTCCATATACCCAAGGTAAACTAAACCATATCTAGCATACCATATATGGTCAGATGCAGAGGTATGGAATCATGAGCTTCACTACTAGAAGATGGAGTGCCCATTCACGTTCTCTCTCTGCCAGGACAAATAGCATGATGAGGAATATTGGTTGATGGGGTTCTCAAGCCAAGGTTTTGCTGTACATTTCTCATCAGCTATAGATTCTAGCTCTTTCTGCAGTCCATCATAACTTTCCACTCATTTCAGAATTGGATGTAGAACCTCTTCTGCCACAACACACAAAGCTCTAGTGTTCTTAGGGAAATTCTTTCCCTGGAGCATTTGTTGAGCACCATCAACTGAAGATTTCATTACTTCCTCAAGACCACTGTTAGCCATAAGAACTCCAATGCAACCGACAAAACTCATCAAACAAGTGAGGATATGCCAACTTTACATGAAGGCCCACTCGACATAACTGAAGATCAGCTGTAAAAATGGTACAAGTCTGTCGGGTTAACCTTGTAAGTTGCTGAGCCTCCATCATTGTTGTTGGGTCAGATGGAGTCATTGAGGAGGTATCTGAAACATACTTGAGTCTTTGGTTTGACATCTTGTCCTTGTTCTCTCGCTAGCTTGGTGTTGAACCCACCAAATTCTGGTGTCAATGGTTATGTTGCTATGCTTTTGAGGAACTGAAAATCCATAGTCTTAGACCTATTGAGAAGTACCTTCTGTTGTGTGAGAACCTTTACTGGCAATACTCTCTTCTATACTATTGTCTCAGGTAGGGAGGACTTCTTTGGACTGTAATATCGAGAGATGTGTACATCTTCTAGCTCTAATTTCACATGTTCTTTTTTGATTCTAGGAATACGCTTAACGTTGTCATCATATCTATCAGTGTTCTGTGGAGACTTTGTCAAGATCATAGCCAAGGCATGTGCTGAAGGTAGACAGTTTGGAGATGAAATTGTAGCATCAAAGTTATCCACAATAACTTGAACTAGACAATGGTCATCAAGTTGTATACCACTTGCAGATATGTCTTGGGTTGCAGCTGATGCTGCAGCAGATGCTTTAAAGCATTCTATCTCCTTATATGACAGCATAAACTAAAGGAGTAAAATTGGATTAGATACTTCTTCCCACGAAAGACATTGAGTGTGATCTGTAGAGATGTTGGTTTTTATTTTGTAATGATACTTGTTATCATATTATTTTTAAGTATATTTGTCAGTTGGTTTTCATTCTTTGGACTGAGATGATCTAGAAGCTATGCCACTGCAGTACTACTAGAGCTCATGCAAGTGCTATAATTGTCTGCATTATTTTTCAACTCTTTACATTCATGTTAAATCTGTCCACTGGTGACTTCAAGCATGAAGTCTTTATCATCAATACTTTCATCATCAGCAAGCTTTATGACAAATGATGATGCACCCCAAAAAACAAGGATACTTGGTAGTCCATGAACACAAAAAAAACAAGTTCTCCATTGAAATATCCTTCAAGGTTTGATACAAAAGTCCCACGCTTCAGAGTTCCACCATTATTATTATAAACTTTGTAGATATCAGAGATGACCATATCATTGTCTTCTCCCTGGTCAATTCAATTACTGTCTTCAGAAAAGCCTCTTCAGCTTCCACTTCACTCTCAGCAGAAGCTACTCTTCCTTACATGAATCTTTTCTGGCAGTCATCATGATAGCACCCATCTGCAGCATACAAGTTGCTCATTGGCCAACTCAATCTCAGCTGCACAATGAATCTTTTCACTTGTTGCAGACGTCAGTTATGGCTTCTTCAAATGATGTACTTGGCTGCAGCCCTACTGTTTGACAAAGATAAGCTAGATGTCAACGAGATGGATGGAGTGGATCATAATCAAGTGTGCAATTTTCACCACAAAATATGCAGTGGTTCTGAAATCTGAAGACTACTCCATTCGATCATCTAAGTCTCTTCTGTGGTGGGGGCTCACTCAGTGAGCTCTCCACACTTCTTTTTGTTTCTACTCTCTTGACATATACTTTCGAGGTGTACACTTTCAAGTTCTTCTCTCTACTTACTAGCTTCAATTATGGTTCTAATCCACACAGCACCAGATTTTATAAGATCTTTAGAGTTTCTCACAATCAAAAAAGCAGTTATCAGCTTGCAAATTCATGAAACCTGAAAAAATCACGATTTGTCAAAATTCTCAATTTTCAAATCTCTGATACTAGGCAGCCTAAGTTAATTGTTATGCATGTTTGATTCTACCGGATTTTTCAAATTTAGTACCTCCTATCTTTTGAACTATACACTCAGTATCTGAATAAGGGTGTTTATTAGAATTCTGTACATCTTGCACCTATAATAAAGATCCTCCAGAGAAAGAACTGCTACCTCTTTAACAAATCCCTACTGTTTAAAAAGGAAATCTCTTTACTTGGGAAGGATTATGTAGCAATTGTGTAAAATGACAACTGAGAACATGGTTCATTAAAGAGAATAAACTCTACCTTCAAATAGGCATAAGATTCTATGCATTTTGTATTTTATAAAATCACCAGCCCTGGATTTCATTCAACAGTGTTTGATACAAACCTGTAAACGATAAAGGAAACTTTATGACACTATTTATTTTACCTTTCACCTTGCTAATCATCCTACGCTTTCACTAGGTCTATATTTCTTAGACAAGCATCCAGTATTACAGGCATCTTGAATTTACATAGTGTAAATGCAGCTTTTTATAGAAGCCAATTGTGTATATAATAATTAATTAAGCTTTGTTTTTCAACTTGGTGATTAGGGTTAAATTATACTAAAGATATTTTGTCCGTTTTACATGTAAACATTGTTCAGTCTATTTTGGATTGTTACTGCTGTAATTTGTTTGTTAATTGTTGTTGAGTAGTTCTTGAAAAGATTGTTTATCCTGTAGTTATCAGTGTTGGAATTACACTGTAACAGTTATAAGTTTCTGGAAATAGGATCAAGGTTTTTTGATGACTGACAGACCAGGAGAAGTCTTCGAAGTGTAAAGAACATTTCTTTGGAAATTCGTTTCGTTTGTATTGGATGTAGCTTAGAGTAACACAGATGTAAGTTTATTTCTTTACTGAAATTTGTATATATTCTGTTTAATGTTTGTGGTGTTTTGTAGTTATATCAAACTATAATCAATGCTTTGTTTGTTATGGAATTTCTATTTAACAGTTTTAGTAAGTTTGTATATTTTGTTTGTTTTCAGTTCTTGAACCTCGTCGCCTTGCACTACTAGCAAAGTACTCCTCATTGGTTCTCTGGTCTTGGAGTAATGACCAACTATAAGCCCTTACAGCAACGGTCAACTTAAGTTGTAGTGTTAAGTGATTTAAAGCTTTAAGTTGCTTTAAAGTGTTTAGTGATGTCAACTTGAACTTTATATCAAATTTTAATAAAGTGTGACGTGAGTAACAGATCTGTGTCTTTTCTACATCTCATCCCTGTGGCTTTGAAGAAAACGGCAGCTACATTAGTTCAAGAAAATCTCGTGATTGAAAATGCAGGAATCTAGCGAAGTTGCTGGGTCTATAGTCAGTGAAGATTGTCTCGATGAAGTGATACAAGAGCAAATAAAAACTTTGAAAAATGCCCAAACTGCTGCTCTGTCTGCCGTGACCAAAAGGAGAAATGAGATCTTTAGACTAATGGATAATTGTGATAATCTTCATCTGGTGAAGTCTGAAGTGATTATTTTGTGCAAATTACGTGATAAATATGATGAATGTTTTCAGCAATATGAGAAGCATTTAACAGATTCCAGTGAACGAAACACAGTAAATAAGAGGCATTCAGAAAATACAGCATCTATCGATCATTTCATTACAGAAATGAATAATTGGGTCAAGGAAAGTGAATTGCAATTAACTGCAGACCTTGATAGAAAAAGTCTTTGTTCCTCATCCACTACCAGGACCAAGTCCAGCAGAACTAGTGTAAGATCTGCTCGCCTCAAAGAGAAAGCTAGACTGGCAGAATTGATGGCTCAACATGCTATGAGAGAAAAAGCAAAAGTGATGGAAGAGCAAGAACTCAGACTTAAGCAGGAGAGGGAAGAGCAAGAATTTAGACTTAGAAAAAAGAAAGAACAATTAGAATTAGAAACAAAAATTGCTATGTCTCAAGCAAGGGAAAGAGTTTATGCTGAAGCTGACAATATATCGGATATCATGCCAAAAGATACTCCTTCCCAGTTGAATCCAAATGTAGACCCGTTCCAACCACAACCTTCGGATATAACAGTAGATACTCCTCAGTTGAAAGTGAACGTTCCAGTAGTTCTAGCCATTGTCGGTTCCCTGAGCCAAATCTTGATATGCAACTACAGTCCCAACAAGAGATGCTCCTGAAGACACAGCAACACATGACTGCAGCAATGTTGCTTCCAAGCATAGAAGTACCAAAATTTAAAGGTGATCCTATTGAGTTTGCCACTTTCATGATGGCATTTGATGCCAGAATTGCTCCAAATGCTTCGGGTGATGCTGACAAACTGTACTACTTGGATCAGCAACTTGAAGGGGAAGCCAAAGACTTGATAGGTGGATGCTTGTATATGAGTTCTTCAGAAGGATATACTTCAGCAAGGAGTTTGCTCAGTCAAGAGTATGGCGATCCCTACAAGGTGTCAATGGCATATATTAAGAAACTTATTTCTTGGTCTGCACTGAAATACGAAGATCCTCATGGCTTGTATACATTTGCTTTATTCCTTATTAAGTGCAGACATGCCATGACCAACTTGTCACACATGGAAGTACTAAATCATCTTCCTAACCTTCAAGCAGTTGTTAAAAAACTTCCAACATACCTTCAGAACAAGTGGTGTAGCCTGGCTGGACATTTGAGGGAAGAAAAGGGAGGAGTTGATTTTGCAGATTTGGTTGAATTTGTTTATAAAAAGGCAAAGGCAGCAAACGACCCAACGTTCAGCAAGTTTGCTCTTCAAATTCAAAATATTATTCAAAGCCTGAAAACAACTCTGGTAGCTTCAAACTCAGATATTGTCAACAAAAGAACAAAAGTTCAAGCTTTGCTACCCAAGCAGAACTGAATCCAGAAAATAGAAAGACAACATTAGTCTCTGAGAAAGAGAAATCATGTCCACTGTGCAAGAAAAACCATGATCTTGATGATTGTTGGAATTTTGTTAAGAAGACCTCTGAAGAAAAAATAGATTTCCTTAAGGAGAGAAGGTTGTGTTTTGGATGCTTTGGTCTCAACCATACCTCTAAAGGATGTATGAAAAGGAAGCAATGTAAGACGTGCTGTAAGAGGCATCCCACATCATTGCATATCGAAGGATTCAAGCTACATAAAGACAATGATAGCTCGTCTAGAAAAGTAGCAAGTGAAATTATTGTTAGCACATGTACTACCAATCATGTCAGTGAAGTAAATACAATATTACAGGCTATTCTCCCAGTAAAAGTATATCAGAAAGGAAACCAAGTAGTTTTGGACACTTATGCCTTTTTTGATAATGGCAGCACTGGTTGTTTCATCACAGAGAGTTTACGAGAGCAGATTGGTGCATCTGGAACAGAGACATGTTTAAAGCTCCAAACCATGCATGGCGTAAACATTGTGAATACTTTGGCGGTTAATAATTTGTGTGTTACAGATATGGAAGGAAACAACACTATTGATTTGCCAAAAACCTTTACTCGTCAAGATATCCCAGTGAGTCATCAACAGATACCAAAACCAGAATTGCTCAGAAAGGTAGCCGGTCTGAGGAATATTGCTGATCTGATTCCTGATTATAGAGCAGATCTGGAGATTGGTTTGTTGATTGGCAGTAATTGCCCTAAAGCACTGCAACCATTAGAAGTGCTTCCAGCCAAGGGTCAAGATTCCTTTGCAGTTCTTTACCACCATGGATGGACTGTTAGTGGCCCTCTACATTTTAAATACTCTTCAGAGAAGAACAGTATTTCATGTCACCATGTCTTTCTTCAGGAAGTTGAAAGGGTAAAGGAGTGTATTCATCCTGCAGCTGTGGTCCATATGTTTGAAAGAGACTTTAGTGAGAAAGATGTTGGTAGAGTTCCTGATGAGAAGGGTCTGTCACAAGAAGATCAACAGTTCCTCAAAGAAGTTGCAGAAAACATTCAGTTTACCAATGGACACTACCAGCTTCCCTTACCATTAGAAACCAATAAAGTTAACTTGGTAAACAATAGAGAACAGGCAGTGAAACGAGCACAATGGCAAAGAAGAAAAATGAAACTAAACCCAAAGTACCATGAAGATTATGTGGAATTTGTCGAGAAATTGGTGTCGTATGATGAACAGCCTGCATGGTATCTACCTCATCACGGTGTCTACCATCCAAAGAAGCCAAATAAGATTAGAGTAGTCTTTGACTGTAGTGCTAAATACCAGGGTAGTTCCCTTAATGACAATTTTGATGCAAGGTCCTGATATGACTAATTCCCTTGTTGGAGTGCTCATCCAAGATTTCGTCTAGAGAGGGTGGCCTTGATGGGTGACATAGAATCTATGTTTTACCAAGTGCAGGTACCAAAAGTTCAACATAAATACCTTAGATTCTTATGGTGGCCTGGTGGTGAACTTGAAAGCGAACTTACAGAGTATCGAATGGGTGTTCACATCTTTGGAGCAGTATCATCACCTAGCATCGCCAATTACGCTTTGAGGGCAGCAGCTGACCATGCAAAGGATAAGTATGGTCCAGATGTAGAATGCACCATTAAGACTAATTTTTATGTGGATGATTATTTAAAGTCTGTACCCTCAGAAGAGCAGGCATTAAGACTTGTGAAAGACGTTACGTCAGCATTGAAGGAACGAGGTTTTCGGCTGACAAAGTTTGTGAGTAACAGCAAGCTGGTGTTGAAATCAATCCCGCAAGAGGACCGTTCAAAAGATCTTCAAACTTGTGATCTTGACTATGATGAACTTCATGCAGAAAGAGTTCTTGGTCTTCAGTGGAATATTGAAAATGACTACTTTACTTTCTCCGCAAGCTTGGACCCAAAACCACTTACAAGGAGAGGTATTTTGTCAACAGTATGTTCCCTCTATGATCCTCTTGGTTTTGTCTCTCTTTTCTTTTGCCAGCTAAGAGAATTCTTCGCGAAGTTTGTCAGGATAGCAGCTTGGGATGGGATGATGTTATTCCCGAAAAATACCAGCAGCCCTGGAGAAGGTGGCTTGATGATTTACCAATCCTGGGTAACTTAAAGATTCCAAGATGTGTCAAGCCAAAGGAATTTGGTACAGTGACTTCCACAAAGCTGCACATGTTTTTAGATGCTAGTAATGAAGGCTATGGTGCTGCAGCATACATAAGACTTTCCGATAGCAGTGGGAGGATTTTCTACTGCTCTTCTGATGGGGAAAGTCTAGAGTGTGTCCTGTAAAGGCAACAACCATACCCCGACCTGGAATTGACTGTTGCAGTGGTGTCCATAAATCTAGCACAACACATTTTGAAAGAGCTGCAGATTACAGTGGACCAGACATTCTATCACACAGATTCTACAACAGTTCTTCACTATATTTTTAGTGATAGAAAGAGGTTTCCTATATTTGTTGCAAATAGAGTGAAAATAATTAAGGATTTCTCTGAAAATACACAGTGGAGATATGTTCAGAGTAAAGAGAATCCTGCTGATATTGCATCAAGAGGTTTCACAAGTCAGCAAATGCTGAACAGTAACATTTGGTTTGATGGCCCATATTTTCTTAGAGGACCAGAGGAGCTGTGGAAAAATGACATGCCTCAAGATGATGTTGAATTGGAAGGATCTACAAGTTTTGCAGTACATCCAGAAGATGAGGAGGGAAATGCTGTTGATAAGTTTCTTAAGTAATATTATTCTTCATGGCATCGGTTGAGGAAGGCTGTTGCAGTGTATCACCGTCTTTTTTTCATACTGAAATCTAAGAGACAAACTAGACTTAATGGTTCAATTACAGCAGATGAATTAGATGCTGCTGGAAAAGCAGTCATCAGATATATCCAGAAGAAAACTTTTAGTAAGGAAGTGGCACTCTTACAAAAGAGCGAAGGGTCAAAGGGCCGAGGACTTTGTAGTAGCAGTAGCATTTATAAACTAGATCCCTTCATTGATCCGCAAGACAGGCTTCTTCGCGTTAATGGACGGCTCTCCAAAGCAGAAATTTCAGCTGACGAAAAACATCCAATGATATTACCTAGAAAGAGCCATATTACCACTTTGATTATTCGTTACACACATGAAAAATTAGCTCATGCTGGACGCAACCATGTGATGGCAAAACTTAGAGAACTTTACTGGATTATCCGTACCAATGCAAGTGTCCGTCAGGTTCTACAAAGATGTGTCATTTGCAGAAAAATGAGAAACCCTGTTCTTAACCAGAAGATGGCTGATTTACCATTGGAAAGAGTAATTCCAGCTGCTCCATTCACACACACAGGTGTTGACTTCTTTGGGCCACAGGAAGTCAAAGAAGGAAGGCAAATCAGGAAGAGGTACGGTGTATTGTTTACTTGCTTGTCTTCAAGAGCAATTCATATAGAGACAGCCAATTCCTTAGACACATCGTCCTTCATAAATGCTTTAAGAAGGTTTGTTGCTAGAAGAGGAAATGTAAGGAAGATTTGGTGTGACAATGGGACAAACTTTCATGGAGCCGAGAAGGAGTTGAGGAAGTCACTGCAAGAGATGAATGATGATCAGATCAGAGCTTTCCTCTCAAAAGAAAGCATCAGCTGGACCTTCAATCCCCCTACAGCTAGTCATATGGGAGGTGTGTGGGAACGTCAGATTAGAACTGTGAGAAAGGTCTTGACTCATCTCTTCAAAGAACAGGCTGGACGACCTGGATGATAGGAGTTTTACCGCACTCTTCTCACAGAAGTTGAGGCTATAGTGAATGACCGTCCTTTGACCCACAGTCAGTGACAGTCCAGATGACTTACAACCACTCAGTCCAGCACAGCTTCTCACACAGAAATCAAGTGTTGTGATGCCACCACCTGGTGTTTTTCAGAAAGGAGATATGTATCTGAGACAGAGGTGGCGATATGTTCAATTCTTGGCTAACTTATTCTGGACTAGATGCGAAAAGAATATTTATCACATTACAAGAGAGACAGAAGTGGAACAAGGAAAAGCGGCACATTCAAGTTGGTGATATTGTCCTTGTAAAAGATGATAATCAGTTTAAGGAGTAACTGGATGATGGGTCGTGTTATCAGCACTGAAAAGGACAGAACCGGTTTGTACGAAGTGTAGTTTGAAGACACAAACATCAGAGCTCCATCGACCCATTCAAAAGCTTGTTCTTCTCCTTGCAGTAGAGGAACAATGATTATAATAGTTATTTTTATTAGGATCAAAGGATTTGAGAGTATATTACATTTAATATAGATGTTATTTATATCACCTGCATTTATAGATATGATTGATTTTGATAAACAAATAATTTGTTTATAGGGCCGAGAATGTAAATGCAGCTTTTTATAGAAGCCAATTGTGTATATATAATTAATTGAAAGCTTTGTTTTTCAACTTGTGATTAGGGTTAATTATACTAAAGATATTTGTCCGTTTTACATGTAAACATTGTTCAGTCTATTTTGGATTGTTACTGCTGTAATTTGTTTGTTAATTGTTGTTGAGTAGTTCTTGAAAAGATTGTTTATCCTGGTAGTTATCAGTGTTGGAATTACAACTGTAACAGTTATAAGTTTTTGGAAATAGGATCAAGTTTTTTTTGATGATGACAGACAGGAGAAGTCTTCGAAGTGTAAAGAAACATTTCTTTGGAAATTCGTTTCGTTTGTATTGGATGTAGCTTAGAGTAACACAGATGTAAGTTTATTTCTGTTTACTGAAATTTGTATATATTCTGTTTAATGTTTGTGGTGTTTTGTAGTTATATCAAACTATAATCAATGCTTTGTTTGTTATGGAATTTCTATTTAACAGTTTTAGTAAGTTTGTATATTTTGTTGTTTTCAGTTTCTTGAACCTCGTCGCCTTGCACTACTAGCAAAGTACTCCTCATTGGTTCTCTGGTCTTGGAGTAATGACCAACTATAAGCCCTTACAGCAACGGTCAACTTAAGTTGTAGTGTTAAGTGATTTAAAGCTTTAAGTTGCTTTAAAGTGTTTAGTGATGTCAACTTGAACTTTATATCAAACTTTAATAAAGTGTGACGTGAGTAACAGATCTGTGTCTTTTCTACATCTCATCCCTGTGGCTTTGAAGAAAACGGCAGCTACATAGGGATGGTTATCGTTCAAAATTATTCAGAGACCTCTGAAACTATGAACAATATGAAGTTTAACTATCTATTGGTTGCTGTGAAATCTTGAAGAAAACTGTAATTTCATGGATCATCTTCGATGATGGTGGCCATCTTGGATTTTTAAATAATGATGCCAGTCACTGAATATGCATAACAGACAAATGTAATCCATAAAAGTATGAATTAATATTTGTCTGTATTTTACCAGTTAAACTGGTAGTTTTAAGAGATTTATTGAACTGAGTATCTAATGGCGACCATCTCAAATATTTCAATTTCTCCAAGGGTGCAAATGTGGCACACATCAGCATCTTCAATTTGGGGCTTATAAAGAGTCAAAACAAAAACCCATTCCAACTAACTATGCACCACATAATGCACACCTCGGTTAGATTGAGTAATCGCATATAAACCCCTTAATTGATGGGCCAGAAGTCTAGAAACTAATACATCCCATATGTGCAGTATGTTAGAGGTGTGGGTTCCCCTCCGCTCTTATCAGGCCATGAGGGTGTGAAACTACCAGTCAGTTCCGAGATCTCCTCCCACCAATGGGTAAGTTTCTAATGTAAAGAACAAAGGTATGTATTTGTGTAAGAACAAATAGCAAATTTTAAAAGTAATTTGTACTTTTCCAAAATACAAATATGAAGTTGTTAACATGAATGGCCCATCTCAGCCACCCATCACACTGGAACCTGGGCAGGAGGGCAAAGTGGAGGGCAGACTGACAGGTGGAAGGAGATTTCCCCTACCTGTCAGTAGTTTACTACCTTGTCACTAGCCTTTCCAGATTACATTCGCAAGCTAAAACCTGTATAAAGAATGTCAGGCTTCTATGATAGGAAAAAATACAAATTACTTTTAAAATTTGCAGTACTGAAATATTTTTTTTTCCTACTTTACCAGTTGCTGCAGTCATCAAAATTTATCTCCACAGAGCCAACGACATCTACCACAGAGCCAACTACAACTCCTAAATCTAACATCACAAGGGGTTACTGCCGTAAGTATTTCAGATATGCCAATAGTGGTAATGTTAATTTTACTTGGATACTCACAGAAATCAATTGAAGTACATTGTCCATGGTATTATATCTCAATCATCTATATTCTCAAATATAAATAAATATAGATATACAAGAGTCAGCTCTTAGATCTTAGATGAATATGTAAGGTTTATGTTTTTGCAGTCAAGGCTTCGGGAAACTGCTACAAACTTGCATAAAATGTCAGAATAACATATTGTGAAGGTGTATGATAACTGACTAGAGTCCAAAAGACCAGTGGAGGCAAAACAGATTCAACAGAAAATGTTTGTAGGTATGAATGCATATTTAGGATGAACAAAATAATTGCATTGCTAGACATGCAATATAAGAGGTTTACTGAGGAGGAAAAATAAGATTATTCGGACTGCAGATCCAGGTCGAGAGAAACATATATATAATATATATATATATAGATATATATATATATATATATATATATATATATATATATATATATATATATATATATATTATATATATATATATATATTTGTGTCTGTGTGTGTTTGTAGCAGTTTTAGATAATAATATGAAAAATACAAGCGGTGAATTAGAAAAAGTAATAAAGTGAGGAAAACTTATGGTCCAGTGAAGCAAATGTGTGGAAAACGTTCAAGAAATGAAATGGAATTAGAGATGATATTTGAGGTAAATGCTGCCCTGAGTCCTGAATCAAGTGAGAGAAGTATTGATGGAAATTTCGAAAGCTCGTGGATGTCAATGGAAGGGATGAGAAGATGACGAATGGAAAGAAACCTAGGAAATATTCTTCGTGAAAACTGTAAAAAATAAGTTTCCATCCATAATCAAAACAATTTGGACATGAAAAAACAATAAGAACATCAGCAGAGGCGTCTGATCCTTTCTGTCGACCTGCTATGTCTCATTTCATTTCTCTCCCAGAGCACTGATCTCTGTGAAGTTATCATGTTTATAAATTCATTGTTTTCATTTTGTTTTCCATTTATCTTCCATCATTAGCGAACTGTGGAAACGCCCCAATCAGTGTGGATGGAATAAGGATAGTCAATGGAACAGCAGCTGCAAAAAATGAGTATCCTTACCAAGTTTTTGTTTCTTCGGACATTGGCCGTTGTGGAGGCTCAATTATAAAGAAAAAATGGGTCATGACAGCAGCCCACTGCCTTCGTAACAATAATGGGCAAGTATTGGGGGCCTGTATAGCTTCTCTTTTGGACGTGACAACACATGATAATCCCCTCGAGTTTCTGTTTGATTTAAAAGAAAATTGAAAATATTTAAGACGACTCAATCGAGATATATTTAATATTTGTTATTGAGTACAGCAGAAGATAAGCAATCATTGAGTTGCGTGTGAGGTAAATATACGTCATATGCTTGGGCTACTTTAATTCAAATTTATCCAAAAGTTCTAGTCCTGCCTCTCTTTCATAAATATCAAATTCACTCTCACTCGGTTAATAGAGTAACTATATTAGCTTTTAATTGCCGTAGAAATAAAATTCACATCCTGTTGATAAAGTGGTTACTTGTGATGTTCTAAGTTATATCAGCTAAAAATTGAGAATGCTCAATAAATCTACTGACTTATTCACAATATTCCGAGATCACTAATAATGTTGACAATGCGCAGTGTAAGTATTGTAAAACTTGCATTGGGAGTAAACATAAGACATTTAGCACACAGTTAAGAACCTTGTCTTACGGAGAAGTTCTCATGTGTCAAATGTTAAACCTTTTTCCCTTCATGTGGCTAAACAATTCAGCAGTATAGGTACAAATATTCAATTCTTCCAGTCATATTTGACTGTTTACCTGAAGAATCAAGTATGACTGAAAGAACAGAATGTCTAGTCCTTGTAACGCTGAAATATTTAACCACGTCAGAAAGACAACGTTTAACATTTGCTAAATAGGTTTAAAAGCAAGTACCATTTTCCTTTATTTTTCACCAATTTGTAGTACCCATGTTAACATTCATATATTGACTAAATTCCACTAAGCGTTATGAATATATTTAAATATCTAGCAGCTTCTACAAAATGAAAAGGGCTGAACCACTGGATGTGGAAATGAATATTAGAATTACACAAAGGACTGAATCAATCACGTTTCTGCAGGAGCAATGCTTCGTTATCTACCCTGACGGTCGGTTATGGTAGCAGGAGACGTCAGAAACAAATGTCTGTAAGCGCAGTCCGTTACATTGTTCATGAAGACTTTGATCCTTACCTACAAGGCGAAGATTTACTCCGGTGGGTAAGTAAAAAATACCGTTCCACTTAATTTTAATAGAACTAAAGTCTTGATTAAACTAAAGTGATGATAGCATTTGGAAATGCCTTTTCCATTTAATATTTTAGGGGACACAGTCAAAAGAGGATAGATATACCAATAACTGCTGCCTTGCTTTTTTTTTAATCTACCAATTTTCAGGGAAATCTTCTAATTAGCTTAAAAAATATTTCATTTTCACACTATAGCACTCTGATATTGCCCTCATTGAGCTTCAGACCGAACTCAACTTTGAAACCAGCGAAGCAGTCAAGCCCATCTGTCTGGGAGAGGAATCAGATATAATCGGTGGAATGCAAGGAGTAGTCAGTGGTTGGGGATATTTATACTATGGTAAGTATTACAAGTAGGACGCCCTGAAGGCGATAATTCGCGAATCTTCAAGTTAATCAATCAAAGGGTTAACTAAGTATCTCTAAACCCTCTGCTACGTGATTGTTATCATTAATTGCATTTCAAATAGTCTTAAATAATTTTTTTTTTACTTTCGATACTTTTGAAGATATTAGCATTTGAATGGCGTTAGGACTGGGCTACCAGAAATGAGTCCGTCTCCAGTAAGACTTCGCTTCGCTCGTAATTATTCAAGAATTATATTATCACAGTTCGTGCCAATAAGATGATTTTTCAGTATCAGTTACTACTCTATCAACTATTTAAGGACTTTTTTTTTTTTTTTTTACGTTAGAGAGGTCACGCACAACCGTATATGTATGTTACAATAAAACTCACAAAACAAAATGTCCTGCCAGGCTAATTATTTATCAGCTCAGTTGGTTCCGCATCTTACAATCCAGCGAAATGCCCATGGATATCCTTAGCCCATTGGCGGTACCATCGTTAATGCCAATGTCAAGAATAACGTAACCCTGATAAGTAAACTAAATAGTGCACAGATTAATGGTTAATCCAGGCTTGTGAGTTTTGATGTAGTATAAGTATTCACAAAGGTGCCAATTGATGATCCCCTGGGGTTTTTGTCGGAATTATTAGAGAACACACAGCTTCATATCCCACTTTATAAAAGCACTCTAATTGAACTGACTCAATTATGTGTGAAAGAATTAAATGATAAATCTTACTCCAACAGGAATTTGTTTAAAAGAAAATATTAAACAACAAAATTCTATGTAATGTAGCATGGTTCACTTATGTTGACGACATAATTTGTGTATGGCCAGGGAATGAAGACGTAAAGAACTTTGTTGCCAAGTTAAATCAATTAGTACCATCAATTTGGATGTCCTCATGCGGAGAAATACAGAAAACCTAATATTTCTTCCTGTGTGCATTTTTACTTCCGTCGTCAAAGTAATAAGGTAGAAATCAGTGCCCACATCTATGTTTTTAAGAAAGCAATACGTATATGTAGCCCTGAATATATTGATGAGGAAACAGACAAGATTAAGAATACAAAAAAAAATCAAAATATTCTTATAGTGGCAAAAAGACTATCAAAATCAGAAAGACCCTTACAACACAGACAATTCCCTTGTACTAACTTGTAATAATAACAAGAAAGATATGCCCACCCTCTTAAGAATTTTGGCGTTAATGTCACATTGAAGAACAAAAAAAAAAAAATGAAACTTGTGCTTATAAAGAACTCTCCCGACAATACCAAAGTATTTCATAAATAAAATTCCCTGCAAGTCTTGTGACACTTTCATATTGGTCAAACGGGATAAGCACCGAAAAAAGAGAACAGAGCAACATAAGAAATTGTGTAGATATGCACAGGGGAACAGTTGGTATTATTGTACATGTTAGTGAGAACATCAACTGGGAAGGGCGAAATCACAGCGTATTCCAATAATGCACCGGGAGTGAATAGCATTGAATCTAGCCTTATAAAAGAAAGTTATAGCATTAGTATGAATATCAGTCAAGGTAGGTATAAATTCGATCCAAAAGATATTGCTAAAATGTTTGAATTTTAAGGTAGATAGTAGAGATGTTTGGAAAAACAGGATTATCATATTATCTGTAAGCACAGTACGGAGATGTCAGTAGAGGAGATCGGACCAAGTTGACACACTTAGTTTCGGTTACTTTGAATCAGAAAGCAAACATATTTGCAAGGTTCTTATCATCGTGAAAAAAAAAATATTTCTCTTATCATAATGCAAGAAATGCGAAAGCAATGTGAGGAAATGATAGGACACTAATCTCATTATCCTTACGAAAATCCAAGAACAAAGCATAGATCATATAAATAGACTTATTATTGTTATTAAATAATGTGGGGCAAGCCGGCACATGTGCCAAACGTACCCCTTTTTTTTCTCAAGCCAACTTGCCCATCCCTACATTTGCATTTGGTACGAAAACACTTCCCAGTTTCACAAGAATCCTTGAATGATAAGTTTAATGGCGAAAAAATCTTTAATCCATAAGGAAACTATGCTATAACTGAAAAAATAATCTTTTATGAATGTAAGATGTTATGACGAAACACCCAAGATAAAAAAAATTTACTTACTACCATCAAATCAAACTTTGGTTTATAAATTCGATCACCTACGTCCTATCTTCATGGAACTTTGTGGGTACTTGAGGAACCACGTGGTAATTACGCAGTTGTGTATGAGATTCATTTATTGGTAAACATTGAAGTTATTTCGAGTCGGCCAACTTACCCCTGTAGCCAACTTGCCCCGGTCTCCCCCTGCTATTGACATCTCCAGTCCCAACTCCCAGTCCCGCCTGCCTCTAACGGTTTTTTGTAGATTCGAATGATCGTCAGTATTGTCTCTGTAGTATTGGGAATAGGAAGGGAATCTAAGGGTACGAAAGCGACTAGAGTGTCAGCGTTCCTTTTATTGTAAGGTGACTTTGCATGGAACCAGTGGTTATTCAGCAACGGGACCATTGGCTTTACGTGACTTCCGAACCACGTCGAGAGTGAACTTTTATCATATGTAACCTTCTTCTGGATTTCACAAATATATATAATATAGTCTAATAATCGGGTACAATATACATTGGTATACCCCCACTGTGTATACAAATTATTCGTCTACGAAGAAAAAAGTTGTTTTCGTCAAAATGCATTTTTAAGCGTTAAAAAAAAAAAAAAAACGGTCGGGTCAGGTCGGGCCACAGCAGATGAGACGATTTTTTCAAGGTCTAGAGATTTTTAATCTAAGAATTTGCTGTGGTCAAAATGACAACCATTTTATTCATATAAATTGTTATTTAAGCGTGGAAAACTTTTTGATTCAACTTATATGTCGAACGTGAAAATCGCGCACTTATGGAACTTCATTGGGAACATTTTTCAAAACATGCGGTACCACCTTCACAAATTGAGTAGAATATACATTGTTATACACCATTATACAGACAATTTATAGAGACAATGTTATATATTAATAGTGCAGCGAAGCGTTTTTAGAAAATGCCTATCAAAAAAGTTGAAAGACCAAAATTCGGGGAAAAAATGCATTTTCAGGATTTTAACATCAACATTTATCGAACCATAAGTCTACCACCACAAAGCTTCATCATTATATATCATTAAGCAAGGTAAATTTACGTACTTTAATTTCGTATATAATATGTTTTAAAGATAAAATGCTTGTTAGGAGTACAACGCGAAGCGTAAAAATAAATTGCTATTTCGGAGACGTTTTGCTCCCCTAAAAAATTTTTGCTAGGAGGCCCGAACGTTTTTTCTTTTTCTGCCCTTTTTTTTTTTCGTTGCTAGGGACCTGTCAGAAGACATTGGTGATGGAAATTATTTGGTCCACAAATGTTTTTCACGGTTTGACCCTTAAATCCCCCTCCTATATGTATTAGGGCTGTTGCCTCGTATAATAAGGGCGGGCCTTTATGAGGTAATGTTAGAACTTCCGATAATCTTACGTTAAGTCGTTGGTACTGCACTTCCATATTCATTGGAGTGTCTTGGGGTTTGTAGATCACTTACGAAGTCGTATTATCTTCTTTGGTTATGACGACGATGTGCTAAACTCATGATGATTCGGCAATGATGTGAGGTTCTAGTAGAAACGACGAAGATACAAAAAATACTTATATTCTCTGAGATTACATGGTGAAGAATCAAGTAGGATTGTACAGGTCTTCTAATGACGATAGCTTGATCGCTTCCACCAATGATGATGGCTAATTCTATTCTGTCCCGACTACCATCTCCGTTACAAGTCATAAGGGAAGCAGACAGTTAGGCTCGAACATATGAAAATACATACAAAATGAGACACTACAGATCACGTAGGCCTTTTGAATTATAGGTCGCGGTAGTTGTCTCAAGCAGGAGCTTGGACTAATGTTTCAAAACAAATGAATGACCACAGATGACTGCATGTCATCTTAGCCTACACACTTTTGTCGTCTACTGTCTGATCACATTCCTGCAAGCAATCTGGTTGACCTCTTTTAGTTTTAGTCCTTTATATATATGGAATAACATTCCATATTTTTATTATGTAATCACTTACATAAAAGCTCGGTCAGCTACCAAAACCAACCATTGAGTATTACTCAAGCTTGACTTGCATTTGAACTTATAGGATGTGGACACGACACTATGTGAATATATAGAGATATAGAAAATAGAATACTTATAAGTAAAAAAAAATTCATGGTGTACACAATACAGATTCAAGTAATAAGATATAAGACAAACAATATGCTTATAATGATATTCCGTAAATAATAGTGATCACGTGATATATACTGATACAGTTTTCACTTCATCTCATTAAGATACATATGCTACAGAAAATACTAATGTACTCTGATTAATCGCATAAAATAAAGATTAATATGATAAAAATCATATTTTAACTGATAAAAATTTCATATGAATTGATAAAAAATTATTAATGTTTATGCTGATTGATTCGTTATTGATTATGCTAACTGTTTATATATCTGCAGTTATTGGTAAGATAAAAGGTAACAGATTGATTATAGGCTACCTGATTTATTTATACATATTGTATATGGATTCATATAATTATGATTATATATGTGCACTTTAAATAGATTCCTAGTGCGTACACGCAAAAAAAATATTTCGATTCTGTTATTTATGATCATTTATAATAGATTCCTTGTGCGTACACGCAAAGATATATTTCGACTCCGTTCAAAGTGTTTATTGTTTTGCTTAGCTGTTGACCCTGTTTACGTTTGAAGTGTTTATTGTTTTGCTTATTTTGACTCTTGCTTTGTTCAGTTGTAACAGTTCTGCGCTCCAACCCAGATATTCAATGCTCGCGATCTCTTCGGTTAAGGAATTTTCTTGTTTAGATACGGTTTTTTAACAATAGGCACGGATGTTTCTATATTTTTTAGTCCAATTAATGGTTCTTTGCAGTATGATGCGGGATTGCGGGATAATGCGTCAGCTATGATAATTGCTTTCCCAGGTAGATATCTTAACTTGGCTCCAAAACCTGAATGATCACATGTCACCGAATTCCTTTGGGGCTGTGATTAAAGCCTTTGAAAAACTCGGTAAGTGACTTATGGTCAGTAAGGACTTTAATAGGATAGCCGTAGATTATGAACTTAAAATGTACTAGTGAGTTAACAATACCTAGCCCTTCCTTGCCTATTACTGCATATTTACTTTCAGAGGGCTTTAGTTTATGTGAATAAAAAAGCTATAGGAAAGAAAACTGTTTTATCATATTACTGAAGTAGTACCCCTCTTACCCCTTGGTCTGAGGCGTCTGTTGCTATAAAAAAAAATTCTTATTTGTTAAATTAGGGATTTTTAAGTTAGGTGAGCTGCATTATTCCGCTTTTTTAAGATATCGAACGCCTGTCGATGCTTTTCAGACCATAATAAATCTACGCTCTTCTTCGTAAGATCTGTTAAAGGAGCTGTCATGATTGAAGAGTTACATATTTACATACGATTGTAGTACCCACTACAGCACAAAAGTGCTGTATCCCTTTTTTACGTTAATAGGTACCGGAAGTTATGAATAGCCGACACCTTACCATGGACTACTTTTAAGACCTTGACCAGACACATAAAACCTAGATAAACATGTTCGGTTTTTTTAAAACTCACATTTAGATATTTTACTCTGAGATTATTGTCTTTGTCTCTGTAGCACTAGCTCTAGTTTATGTGAATGTACTTCTAAGGTATTTAGAAAAGATTATAAGACCAACCATATAAGCATGTAGGGTATCCCCTAAAAGTCTCCAAACACTATATTGTAATTGGGGCGCAACGTAAGCCGAGGCTTACGTAAAAATTGAAAATGTCCCCTGAGTGCGCTGAAAACGGTGTATGAGGTACAATCACTTAGGTAATGGTATCTGGTAAAAGCCTTTAAAGTAAGTCCAAGCTGGTGAAAAATTTATTGTTAACCTAACAGAGATAAGATGTCATCGGTACATGGCACTGAAACTATCGGGAGTCGTTTCCTTGTATAAGCGACAGAAATCTACGCAGATACGCCAAGTTCCATCTTTTATGGCATGACATTTGAGGGAAAAATTATATGGGCTTATTTGATTTCCTAATGACTCCTATTACTAACATTTTTCAACTTCGTCATTTATCTCTATTTTGAAATTTCATTGAGAGTCTATACGAAGGTACGTATATAGCTTTATGTTTGTCCTTAGACCGTATTTTATGTTAAATTACATCCGTTTTCCCCAGAGAACACTCGCTAGTGAGAAACTTCCTGGTATTCAGATAATAGATAAAAAAAAATTTCTGCTGAATCACCTCTGCCTTTAATGACTTGACGGATAGTACTTTAGATAGAGTCATAAGAGAGATTCATCTACGACTGGTTTGGCGTGATTAAAAATTAGCAACAATAAAAAAAATGCGATATTTATATGTATAGGTTTTTGTGATTTCTAGATTAACTTGTTGCTGCAAGTCAACCGTGTCTAGGGCTTTGTTCACGGAAATCATTATATTTCAGAGTGTCGGGAAGGATTATAATTTCATTTCCCAGCAAGGTCTTTTTACACGCACTAAGACATTCGAGGGTGCATGCTTCTCGAGATTTTGCGTGCAAACTGCGACTGCGGATGTGGAGAATTCTGTTGGGTCATTTGAACAATGTTACGATTTTATGAGACAAATGTATAGTTCCTCTATATAAGTTATTATTTGATTAACTGTCTCGTTTTTTTTTCAACGGACGGATTTTAATATGTTTGAAGGTTTATAGGATTTTCCTTTGATAAACACACCTTATTTTGCAGGAGGTAAGATATATTTTTGTATCCCCTAGATGGATATCTTACAATTACACTAGATACAGATCAATGTTTTTTATAACTATAGAGGGCATCTGTAAGCGCTCGCTTATCCGGACTTCTCATTAGGGAAGTTCGAACAACGTGTACTAAAGGAATAAAACAAGATATTCTAATTTTTACGTCGCGTACAGTCGGGCTTATCCACCACTACTTATAATAACTTATAGTATTAAAAACAACGAGAACCTGCTCTGATTACTTGATACAGTCCGCGTGATGCATAGGAAAAGTCCTTTTTAATTTTTTCAACATCGTCTCCCTCTCCTCCGCTGAAGTCGCTTATGTGGAATGTGCTTTGCTTTGAACACTCGGCAGATTTAACTGACCCTGACCGTCTGACTAGATGACACAGTGACCAAGTGTGCATAAGCACGATTTTTTGTTTCTGACATTTAGGGCTACTGTTTACCTATTTCTTTTGATAATAATTAGGATTCTTCTCTTAATTACCATCGGCAACGTATTGTGTGTTTTTAGCCTTATGTTGCTGGTTACGTATAAAGCAACGAACGTATGAATGACTTGAACTATACAGGAACTGAGCGATTACTATTAAGACAAGTTATCTCTACTGCATTCAATATTAACTGTTTGTACTTGCTGTTGTTTACTTCATTCTTTGCTAAAATTTGAAATAGTGAAGGATCCTGGTCAGTGCATTTAGCCTAATGAAAGTTTTTTACAGACATGTTATTCCTTGCAATCCAGCGTATTTTTAAAGTTAAAGTTGAGTCATTGAGGTTCGATATTTTTTATATAACTCAAAAAACTCAAAAAAACTGCGATCGAGACTTTGCAAAGGAGCATATTGTCATTACCCGAAATAGTGTTACCCTCTAATTTATCAGATTTGTACGGAGTTCCACTTGTTTTTGTGTGTTTTCTAATCAGTACGGGGCCTAATGACCCTATCCATGCATCTGTATAAAATACAGACGTCCACTGCGTAAACGCATATTCATGTTTAATATGATTTGTTACGTAAGGATAGTAATCACCCCAAAATGATAAAATTACAAACAGTATATGATTATGATATTTTCAGTAGAAACTTCTGAAACAGAAAAACTCAAAAGATGAAAAAAACTCGCAGTAGCGAAATCTCAATGATGTAGATAATTTCTGTAAAAAAGTAAGATTAAGAATGTCTTGTAACTTCAGCCACGGAGAATAACGAAATTCGACCTGCAAAGGAAAAACACTCAAAGTTTACTCCAAATAATAAAAAGGTTGTACTTATGCTTGATTTTTGTGGGAAGTCATGGTGTTCGATAACGACACACGGCCTTGGTCCGCCTTCTGTTTTTTAGCGGATGACCTGTTTGGCTTCAGTTTTTTCCCGTGCGCGTTTGTTTCGATGATTCGAGCCCTTGAAGATCCGATGCTGCAGACGCTTTCGGTTTGTTTCTTGAAGTGCCGGAAACGCTTACTAACGATATTTTCTGAATGATTCTAATGAGAGACGAAGCCTGCGTTGCCATATGAAAAAGGACAAAAGGGTTTGTTTCTTGAAGTTATTCACTACTGAAAAAACGCTCACTAAACGATGATACTAAGTTGCTTGAAAGAACCTCTTGTTTCGTCGTCGTTGACTTGTGTAATGAGACATTATTCGTTGTTCGTCAGAAGACGTTGAGAGTTCTTGTTTTTCTGAAGTCGCTTACTAAACGATGATACTAGGTTGCTTGAGAATCTGCTGCTTTCGTCGTCGTTGACTTCTGATGATACATTGTTCATTATTCTTTTTGGTTTTTTTCTTCGGGAAGACGTTGCAGAGTTCTTCTGGTAATCTGCCACCAATATAGGGCTGTTGCCTCGTATAATAGGCGCCCTATGAGGTAATGTTAGACTTCCGATAATCTTACGCTAAGTCGGTTGGTTATTGCACTTCCATATTCCCATTGGAGTGGTCTTGGGGTTTGTAGATCACTTACGAGTCGGTATTATCTTCTTTGTTATGATGGCGATGTGTTAAAACTCATGATGATTCGGCAATGATGTAGGTTCTAGTAGAAACCACGAAGTACAAAAATACTTATATTCTCTGAGATTACATGGTGAAGATCAAGTAGGATTGTACAGGTCTTCTAATGACGATAGCTTGATCGCTTCTGCCAATGATGATGGCTAATTCTATTCTGTCCCCGACTACCATCTCCGTTACAGTCATAAAGGAAGCAGACAGTAGCTCGAAAAATATGAAACATACATACAAAAATGAGACACACTACA
>NC_061101.1:44244194-44287432 GCF_015104395.2 Macrobrachium nipponense
AACATAGGTGGTGTCCACCAGTGCGGGTTTTCTGCCAACTTTTGGCATACTGCCTGCCAAACTCAGCAACTAGCCAGGCATGTTGTGGCAAAACTGGTCAACCGCGTCTATGGCTCAGTATGAGTTCAAAGTCACATCACTAAAAGAATATTCATCTATATTTCTGCAGCAGAATTCTACTAAATAATGTAGTGTATAACGCTACCAGGAAAACGTGCTTTGTACCTACATACTTTTCTTCTCTTTTTCTAGGGTGATAGCGGAGGACCTCTTGTGGTAAAAACATGCTTAGGTACCATGGTTCAAATTGGCATTGTGAGTTATGGAAGGATGGTGCCTATGAGACCGAACCTGATGTGTCACACGTGTACCATATTTCCGGTCTTGGATTGATAATCAAACTGGTTCTTCAACTGCATGTTGATGATCAAATCTATCCTGTGGATTTCCCTGATGCTTCGATTCAAGACACGAGTATTCACCCAATTTCAACCTAATATCTAAAAAAAATCTTGATTTTAGACTTTCCTCGCTGCTACAACTGAGTTGCCTCACACATTAATACAACTAATTCACCTAAAAACAAACACAAGAAGTTACCCTAATATTTTGCCCACCCTCCAATCTATAATCATAGCCCTATCTTACTTTTTACTAGAAATCTTACTTTTCAACTTATCCCCTAAAAACATAGCCCTATCTTACTTTTTACTAGAAATCTTACTTTTCAACTAATACCGCCACATTGATTACATAGCCAGTATTTTCAGTGAAAAGCAGCTAAAAAATATTTTTGTTCTATGAAACTGTCATATTATTTTACTTCTGAGAAAGGTGTTCATGTGCATTTAGAGCTATTCAACTACCCAGTTTTGCCTTTTGTTCTCAACTGAATTTCATCACTTGCACTATACGTCTCGTTCGACTTGAGTTTGCCAGTTTTCAAGTTTTCTGGGAAGAGATGTCATACATACCATCCTGGAAACCAGCTTACAAGTGCAATTCAGAGGAAATGTCAGTCAAATTGGGCTCTCAGCATATTTGAAGGTGGTTGTTCTATATGGAGTGATTAATTCACTGTGTTTGTCTACATAGCACATTTAAATATATTTAATGCTTGCTACAGCACACAGACTTTTAGATACTGTCTGAGTTACACTAAATAAACAATGAAATGCAACTGCCTTTCTTATTAAAAAATCCTATTCTAAAATCCACAACTTTGCTTAATTTTTATCTTAAAAGTATGGAAAATTACAATAACCTTTGACAGATCGCATTGATATTTTACAAAGTCATTCAGAGACTTTCTCTGCTGTTAGTCTCAGTAGCTTTCACGCCAGGAACTACTTTACACTCCCCCTTCAAAAACGAAAGTTTTATCTTATGTAAAATAAATTAAATATCTTCAGTTGTTATTACCGATAGTAGGTATACTCCCTCACTAATCATTCTACCAAGTTCATGCCCTATTTCTCCTCTTGTCATTCCTTCTAGCGTAGTACAATTACCAAACCTATTATTTATCTTTCACCTCACCGTTTCCTTTCGCGGTACTTTCATCATCTTGTAAAGTCGTAGAATGTTTAGTGGAATGTAATATGAAATATCGGCCAAAGGCCAAGTGCTGGGACCCATGAGGCCATTCAGAGATGAAAGGAAATTTAAAGGTGTACAGAAGGAAAACCTCAAGCAGTTGCACTATTGAAACAAATGTTAGGAGCGGATGGAAGGTTAAGATGGTGGAAAGAAACAAAGATAATGACGAACGGCGGTACAGTAAAATTTTTTTTTTCTAATGAAAGGGCTTGCAGGTCAATGGGATCCCCCCCCCCGAAGGGTGAAGCTGCAGAGGAACCTTAACGCAATTAGCCTATAAGTGTAATGCGTGAATGTGGTGCACTGAGGAGTTCCACTCCATCGCTTAAGGAGCTGAGGATATGTCCTCTAAAACTTCAGCGCACGATTATAATTTTTCTGTAAAAAAAAGAAAAAATTGCAAACTGAACGGTAACAATAATTCTGATGCATTTTTAAAAAAATATCTTTTAGATATCATTATTCTTGGAAGGAAACTGAATGTGATGCCTTTTTTTGTCCTCCGAATAAAGAGGCTACTCCTATCAATTTACAACTTTGGTATAATGCTTTAATTTCTAAGAAAAGTAATTAACAGACATCATTGTCGCTCCCTTGGAAAACTGAGGATATGTCCCTACAGCAGACTAATTCCAGACTGAAGCACTCCCCTGCAAACTGTCTTCATCTTTCTCATCTACTAAACATTCTTCACTTTGAATGACAGAACACTTGTACCCTTTCCTACTTCTTACCATGTATCTCAGGGCTGCATTGTAACCGTCACTGCCACACAAAAACCAACTAAACATGGTGACTGAGTCAGTTCGCATTCTTTCACCTAGAAGAAGGAAATCATTCTAAATGTGCATAAAACCTCGACACAAAGAAGCGCTTGACGGGGATTAGAGCCCCTGAAAATTTGAATGTTCAGTGAGCGTTAATCTTGCCATTTAGGCCTCGACTGGATGATCACGCATGCAAAAAGTGGCTGATGTCAGTGGCGGATCTGGAAATTTTACATGGGGGCGGGTGTCACTTAGGAGTATCATTCATATAGTATATATAATAACTATATAATGTGACGAAGTGCCACTTACCAATCATAAAATAGTTACCACACCACACGCCAGACACCTGAACCTTCATCACAGGTAAAATACGACTGAATACTCTAAAGACAACAGTGATCCCTTAAAAAACATATCAATATTGCAGAAAATCGGACTAAGTTCATTAAAACAGGTGTGAGGTAATCTTATATGTAGGTAAATTAATTAAAGGGCATCACTCCATCAACAACGTTTAAAAGAAAATAGTATTTTCCTGGTTCTAACTCACCTCAGTTAAATTGAAGGAAAACAGCTCAATTACCACTTTATATTTCTACCTAAACCAAACTAAATATACTGGTGAAAAATAAGACACTTATCAAAATTTTAAATACAAAAATTTATGAAATTCAAAATTTATAAGTGAAATTCACTCAATCTCAGGGAATTTTTCTGTTACTTGAAAACAACACAGAAGTGTTTAATTAAATCTTGAATTATTTATTAAGTAAAATTAAATCAAAATTAATTTATCACAAAAATCAAGAAAATTAATCAATCCAATTGAAATTCAAAAGTATTAGGTAATAACTAAAATTTGGAAAACTAATTCACAAATGTTAACAATGATAAAAATACTTGAAAGAATTCTAAGTAAATTCAAAGTGATTCACTAGTGTTAAATTTAATTAAATATGCTATGATTAATTAAGAAAAACAATTAAGTTCATTAAATTGTGAATGTAAATGAAAACACAGAAAAATGAGGAAAATACCAAAATTGCAAAAACACTCAGAAAGCATTAATCACACAGAATATATACAAAAAACACACTTCAATAAGAAAAATGGATAAATGCACAAAAAATCACTTCAAAAGAATCAAACACAGAACATAAAAACTTGGCAATGTGTAAAAAATTAAATATGTTTTTAAGTGCAACTTAAAACCTGTAATAACACATTACCTTGGTGGACCAATTCTGTTTCTGCTGCAGCTAGCATCCAAAATTCACCCTATCCAATTCCAAAAATTTCACCAAAGTATTTAAAAGATTCTTATTGTAATTCCAGGTGCCGTTACACACTTGTACAATTTCTGTTCAGATTCCACAAATAAGCACTAAGCAATATTAAATAAAGCCAAATCTACAATTTATGAGTGACCAACCACTAAATACAAAATCTTTACTTTAATGCGAAATAAAAAAAAATCTCATACAGGGAAAGAGAGAGAGAGAGAGTGTGCCCTTCTATGCAACGCGAAAATAAGTCTCGGAATGACCAAACCTCTCTTGTACCTATGGTAGTTAACTGGGCGAGACATTATTGTCTGAGCGGCTCAAATCGTTTTGGACCCGAAGTTCCTTTGCTAAATCTTTATCATTATCTTTTAAAACAATAGATAGAAAAAGTGGGATTACAATCATAAAACATATTTTATTATTACGAATTTTAAAACAATAAAGTTTTGAAAATAAAGATATGAATTATAGGAATTTTCTCGAATTAAATTAAGTTTTTCTCATTTCCTAGAGTGACGTCACATACCTTTCTACTTCAAAATAAAAGTACTTACAAGTCAACAAATTCTCTTTCGGCAAATCGAGAGATATAAGAGTTAATTTACCAGTAATAATAGAGTTTTCAATAAAAAAAAATCTAACTACTTATATGAAATGTAAGGCATCAGACGCATGTGAAACATTTAGGTAGAATCCTTCTAGAAGCTTCTAATATGACGTAACTTTACAGAAAAATGGTGAAATCTTCACGTGGTTTCTGTACAAAGAATTCTTAAACAAGTCACGAGCCTCGTAAGATAGTTAAAAAAAAAATTGGAACCACACAGCCTCAAATGATGGCAGCAATTTCCTGCTTTGAACGGACAGTGCTAATTTCTCTCGATCTTTCCACATTCTACGTTATGCTTAAATTTTAAATTAAGTTTTTGAATGAATTCTGAACAATCATTATTAGAATATAGTAACTTTAAGCAAATAAGGAATCTGAAAATATTGCAAACACTCTTACAACACTTCATACAGTTAAGGAGAGGATGATATGCATTGCGAAAAAACAGACATATAAGAATATATATATATATATATATATATATATATATATAATATATATATAATATCTATATAATATATATATATATATATATAATATATATATATTTATTTATATATATATATAATATAATATATATTATATATGTACATATCATATATATATATATATATATATATATATATATCTATATAGTATATATATATATATATATATATATATCATACATATATACGTCAGGAAATCTTCCAGACAACAGCAGCATAGGAAGAAGCTCAACATAAACCAGCAGGAAAAGGGTCAGTTTATTACAATAACAGACGTTTCATGCTGACGTAAGCACATTCTCAGTCTCCAGTTAATAATACTATAAGCAAAATACATCATTCATTAAATTACACATAAAAAATATAAAGAAAATACACAAAAAATTCAAACTATGCACAAAATCTAAAGTAAAAAAGGGGAAAGATAAATAAAAATAACATACACACACATATAACATATATATATATATATACTATATATTATATATATATATATTATATATATATATATATATATATATATAATAACCTATTCAAGAGCAGAGAAAAGAAGGAATGACAGCTAAAAAGCGGCCATACGCTCCCAAAGAAACTCAGGCCAAAGAGAGAGGAGCGGCAGAGGTGTTTGCATTCAATGTGGGAGAGGAGCTTTATATATAAGACTCAAGAGTAGTGAAGTATATAGTTTGGCTGGCAGTGCCAATAATGGAAAATTGGCTCTTTTCGATGGGAATTTTTCATTCTGAAGAGTGTATTCAGATATTAGAAAAATTCAGGGTTCGAAATTCTAGATCCTGTCCTATAGCTTAATCCAGACTATAACGAGTATAGCGAGAGTAACAGAAACGAGTGATAATCGAAGGGCATATACAAGAATATTTCTAGGGCTGAGAACTAGAACGGCTAATGTCATAAAACCATGTTTTCAGAAAAACGAATTTAAAATATTGCTTCCTTGATTAAAATTCAGATAAGTACAGCAAACGAAAGCTTTTTTTGGGGGGTGTGATTGCTTAACTTATAACATTGGCAATTATAGCACTGAAACAGAGATAAATTTCTAGTTTAGCGATGGTCTTAACTACAATCGGCCATTTTTTGACATTGGCCCCTTTAGTTCTCAGCCCTAGATTTGATAAATGACGAGAGAAACGAGAGAGGCAATAAGAACAACAAGTGTTACTCATTAAATGTATTATTCGCTCCCATTAAGCTGAGATCAAAGATTACAAGCTAGTCAGTGCCACTTCGGCGGACACCGCTAGGCTTGACCTCACTTACGAGATGTTTACCATGACATCATCCAGTTGTGATCAAAATGCATCGGGAAAGTAGGAAGTGAATTAAAACGAAAGTAAAGAAATTAATAGTTAATGGGCATCTAACCAAAGACCCCATATAAACCGTTGGTACTATGGAACGGCAGGTAGAGAAGGATCTGATTCCATAGGGTAGCGTCGAGAGTGTGGAGGTACAACCAAACCTCGTAACAATTTGTGAACATAGAAAATTCTCCACAAGTGACAGTGGCTCTAGAACTATAACATAAGTCCAAGTAGCGACTTATAAGCTAAAAGTGTTTTAGAGATGGGCTCGGTACAATCACCGCAAGCACAAACCTCTAAGTTGCTTTTGAAATAAGAACTCTGTACATCACCGCAAGCATAAAAGTCCTAAGTGCTTTTGAAATAGACTCGGTACAATCACCGCAAGCATAAAAGTCCTAAGTGCTTTTGAAATAGACTCGGTACAATCACCGCAAGCATAAAAGTCCTAAGTGCTTTTGAAATAGACTCGGTACAATCACCGGAAGCATAAAAGTCCTAAGTGCTTTTGAAATAGACTCGGTACAATCACTGCAAGCATAAAAGTCCTAAGTGCCTTTTAAAGTAGACTCGGTTACAATCACTTGTAAGCATAAAAGGCCCTAAGCGCTTTTGAAGTAGAACTCGGGGTACAATCCCCGTGTCCCAAGCATAAAAAGTCCATAAGTTGACTTTTGAAGTAGGACTCTGGTTACAATCACCGCAAGCATAAAAGCTCTAAAGAAGCTTTTGAAGTAGAATCGGTACAATCACCGTAAGAATAAAAGCCCTTTTAAGAGCTTTTAAAGGTAGACTCGAAGTACCAATCCACCAAGCATAAGAAGTCTAAGTGCTTTTTGAAAATAGACCTCCGGTACCATCCACCGCAAGCATTTTAAAAGGCCTAAGTGCTTTTGAAGTAGCTCGGTACAATCACCGCAAGCATAAAATCTAAGTGGCCTTTTGAAGTAGACCGGTTTTTACAATCACACGCAAAGCATAAAAGCTCTAAGAGCCTTTGAAGTAGACTCGGTTACAATCAACCGCAGATAAAAGCTCTAGAGCTTTTTGAAGTAGACTCGGTACAAATCCCGCAACGTAAAAACCTAAGAGCTTATTTGAAGTAGACTCGGTACAATCACTGGGAAAGCATAAAAGGTCCTAATAGTGCTTTTAAGTATAATCCGTACAATCCACTGCAGCAAAAGTCCGAAGTGCTTTTGAAGTAGACTCCGGTACAATCCCGAAGCATAAAAGCCCCTAAGAGCTTTTGAGTAGACTTGGTAAATCATGCAAGCATAAGCCCTAAGAGCTTTTGAAGAGATCGGTAAAAACCAATCACCGCAAGCATAAAGCCCTAGAGCTTTTGAAGTATACTCTTACAATCCCGCAAGCATAAAAGTCCTAAGTGCTTTTGAAGTAGACTCGGTACAATCCCGCAAGCATAAAAAGCTCTAAGAGCTTTTGAAGTAGACTCGGTACAATCCCAACCGCAAGCATAAAAGCTCTAAGAGCTGAAGTAAGGACTCGTTACAATCCCCAACACCGCAATCATAACCCTAAAGAGCTTTTGAAGTAGACTCCGGTACAATCACTGCAAGCAATAAAAGTCCTAAGTGCTTTTGAAGTAGACTCCGTACCAAATCACCCCTGCAAGCATAAGTCCTAAGTGCTTTTTTGAAGTAGACTTCCGGTACAATCACCGCAAGCCTAAAAAAGCCCCTAAGAGCTTTTGAAGTAGAACTTGGTACAATTCACCTGCAAGCATAAAAGCCCTAAAATAAGGCTTTGAAGTAGAACTTCGGTACACCACCGCAAGCATAAAAGTCCTAAGTGCTTTTGAAGTAGACTCGGTACATCACTGCAAGCATAAAAGCCCTAGAGCTGAAGTAGCTTTTACAACACCGCAAGATAAAAGTTTTCCTGTACTCACCGGCAAGCATAAAAATCCTAAGTGCTTTTGAAACAGACTCGGTTCAATCTCCCAAGCGTTAAAGTCACGAGTACCTCTTTTAAGCCCTTTTAAGATAAATCCTGAAAACAATTCTCGATCGACTAACGTAGAAGTTAAGGTGGAAAATTTTATAAACATTTAAGTAACAATAAATGTATTTTAGGGGAAACATGCGTTTATTGTCACCTGCCTTTGAAATAGATATGGTGGTTGATGCAAACACTGTTTTAAGAGAGTGAGGAGATATCTGCATCTACGAAAGTGAGCGATGCAAGCAAATTGTTCCTGCTGAAGACTAAAAGTCACGCTACCAGCCTCCTAAGACAGGAGAATTGGACTTAGTTTAGATACCAAACGGAAGAAAACCATAAGGGTCCATTGCAATATGAAGCCTAAGGAATATAATGACCCATAAATCAGTGCATACTCCTCTCATTTAAGTTTGAAACTTGTAGTAGACTGTAAAACCCACAGATGTTTAAGGGAACAGAATGGAATTAATTGAATAAATAGCTTTACCATATAAGTCAGGGAGAGTCTCACTCAAGGAAGGGATTGTAGTAGCAAAGGGAACCCATTTCGCAGTTGCACACCTATTAATAGGTTATACAAATATCTCTAGCAACGAATTATAATTGAAGCAGCTAGAGGACAATTAGTGATTAAAGAAGGCACAACAATTTTAAAATACCACTTTACAAAATGATTAAGAAAAAAAAAACCAGAACTCGGAAAAATCTTCACTGAAGGTATCATAAGGAAGGATAAAGCAAAGGAAGAATACTAAGTGTGTAACAGGAATGTACAACCGATTAGTGGTAATTTAAAATCAAAACAGGAAGTTCTTTCGAACTAGACAGAGAATAAAGACTTAAACCAGAAGAAGGTATCTAGGTAGAATGCTGAATAAAACCATTATACGAAGGGAAGGAATTATTGGCACTAACAAAGGGTCACAAATAAATTAAATATACTTCCAGCTTACATGAGGTAGGAAGGGCAACATAGCTTTGCAAGTTGAAAATAATAGAGGAGGAAAGTGAAGCTGTCACAAGGCACTGAGCTAGGTATAACCGAAGTGTATAATTACCCTATTCATATGACAGAAGGGGAAACAGTAGTATTCAATATAAGGGGAATACAAACTGGACACATGACACAGAAATGAGAAGTGCATAAATCTGTACATAACTGAAAGGAAACTCATTGATTTATTGAGTAAATATAGTAAGATAGTCGCCATAAAAGGAGACACCCATGGGAATACAAGGGGGAAAACCCATAGAACAGATATCCCACAGAGCACAAGGTCAATTTACATACCTGCTTAAAGAGTAGAACACTCCCAGAAGGAGATTATTGAAGAAGTACAATAAGTAGAGTCAAGATGAAAGGGAAAACCTCGAGGTAATTGCAAATGTAATGGTAAATGTAAAAGTAAATGTAAATGTAAATCTAAAGGTAAATGTAAAAGTAAATGTAAATGCAAAGTTAACCAGGGTGCCACTTTCCTATAAGGGAAATAGACTACTATTGATGTTTTAGGATCATACTGCAGATAGTATTTGTTCCCGGATGATACGACACCTGTTTGCTTTCCGTCTTCGCCTACGGGGAATTCATCACTTTTCACAACTGCTGAGACACTGTTACCCTGCTGCAACTGTTGCTACTGCTAGGAAGCTTGAAAAGCTTCATCCAATTCAAACTGTACAAGGCTTTCCTTTACGCTACTGAATTCTACAAAGAAGCCCTGAAAGAGCTACTTCGTAGGGAGATTACTACGAAACAGACGGCTATCCAGAAATTTAACGAGACCGTTACCCAATTGAGGAGACTCTTGTTTGATGACTTCTCCTTCGTTGATCGGTTTATTTGTTGATCAGTTTATTTTTCAGAAATTGTTTAACAATTATATAAATGAATTTATTTCTCATGTATTTGCCCGCAATCAAAGAAAGTTACAGAATTTGGGTATTGTAATTCCGAAGTTTGACCAAAGAAACCAATGTATATTTAATTTTTCCAATTATGTATTGTCCAAAAGGGAAAAATTCATATTGTCTTTCGGGTTTGATTTTTGTTTACCCTCCTATAGACCTGACTATGCCAGATTTTATTTCCCTTTGAAGGTGCTGTTTCAAAGACTTGTTAATTTGGATATGCAAAAAAACTTGAGTTATTTTTAAAACAAAAAATGGCTGCTCTTATACATAAGACTTATGCACAATTAAAGATTACGTGGAACCCTTTTTTTAGGAAAGATGATTTGGAACTTTTGCACAGTTCCAGACAACCACCTAGAGACAAATGAAATGGCCAATTCCAAATGGTTCTACTCTATAAGCAGGTATGTAAATTGACCTTGTGCTCTGTGGGATACCTGTTCTATGGGTTTTCACCCTTGTATTCTCATGGGTGTCTCCTTTTATGGCGACTATCTTACTGTATTTACTCAATAAATCAAAGAGTTTCCTTTCAGTTCTGTACAGATTTATGCACTTCTCATTTCTGTGTCATGTGTCGAGTTTGTATTCCCCTTGTATTGGATACTACCGTTTCCCCTTCTGTCATTTGAATAGGCTATACCTAGCTCAGTGCCTTGTTACAGCTTGACTTTCCTCCTCTATTATTTTCAACTTCCAAAGCTATGTTGCCCTGCCTAACCTCATGTAAGCTGGAAGTATAATATATTTAATTTATTTGTGACCCTTTGTTAGTGCCAATAATTCCTTCCCTTCGTATAATGGTTTAATTCAGCATTCTACCTAGATACCTTCTTCTGGTTTAAGTCTTAATTCTCTGTCTAGTTCGAAAGAACTTCCTGTTTTGATTTTAAATTACCACTAATCGGCTGTGCGTTCGTGTTACACACTTAGTATTCTTCCTTTGCTTTATCCTTCCTAAGGATACCTTCAGTGAAGATTTTTCCGAGTTCTGTTTTTTTTTTTTCCTAATCATTTTGTAAAGTGGTATTTTAAAATTGTTGTGCCTTCTTTAATCACTAATTGTTCTCTAGCTGCTTCAATTATAATTCGTTGCTAGCGATATTTGTATAACCTATTAATAGGTGTGCAACTGCGAAATGGGTTCCCTTTGCTACTACAATCCCTTCCTTGAGTGAGATTCTCCCTGACTTATATGGTAAAGCTATTTATTCGATTAATTCCATTCTGTTCCCTTAAACATCTGTGGGTTTTACAGTCTACTACAAGTTTCAAACTTAAATGAGAGGAGTATGCACTGATTTATGGGTCATTATATTCCTTGGGCTTCATATTGCAATGGACCCTTATGGTTTTCTTCCCGTTTGGTATCTAAAGTAAGTCCAAATGGTAGCGTGACTTTTACTCTTCAACAGGAACAATTTGCTTGCATCGCTCACTTTCTTAGATGCAGATATCTCCTCACTCTCTTAAACAGTGTTTGCATCAACCACCATATCTATTTCAAAGGCAGGTGACAAAAAACTCATGTTTCCCTAAAATACATTTATTGTTTCCTTAAATGTTTTTAAAATTTTCCACCTTAACTTCTACATTAGTCGATCGAGAATTGTTTTAAGGATTTATCTTAAAAGGGCTTGTGGCGATTGAACCGAGTCTGTTTCAATAGCACTTAGGACTTTTATGCTTGCGGTGATTGTACCGAGTCTATTTCAAAAGCACTTAGGACTTTTATGCTTGCGGTGATTGTACTGAGTCTATTTCAAAAGCTCTTAGGGCTTTTATGCTTGCGGTGATTGTACCGAGTCTATTTCAAAAGCACTTAGGGCTTTTATGCTTGCGGTGATTGTACCGAGTCTACTTCAAAAGCACTTAGGACTTTTATGCTTCCGGTGATTGTACCGAGTCTATTTCAAAAGCACTTAGGACTTTTATGCTTGCGGTGATTGTACCAAGTCTATTTCAAAAGCACTTAGGACTTTTATGCTTGCGGTGATTGTACTGAGTCTATTTCAAAAGCACTTAGGGCTTTTATGCTTGCGGTGATTGTACTGAGTCTATTTCAAAAGCACTTAGGACTTTTATGCTTGCGGTGATTGTACTGAGTCTATTTCAAAAGCTCTTAGGGCTTTTATGCTTGCGGATTGTACGAGTCTATTTCAAATTGCACTATGGCTTTTATGCTTGCAGTGATTGTACTGAGTCTATTTCAAAAGCTCTTAGGGCTTTTATGCTTGCGGTGATTGTACCGAGTCTATTTCAAAAGCACTTAGGACTTTTATGCTTGCGGTGATTGTACCGAGTCTATTTCAAAAGACTTAGGACTTTTATGCTTGCGGTGATTGTACAGAGTCTATTTCAAAAGCACTTAGGATTTTTGTGCTTGCGGTGATTGTACCGAGCCCATCTCTAAAACACTTTAGCTTATAAGTCGCTACTTGGACTTATGTTATAGTTCTAGAGCCACTGTCACTTGTGGAGAATTTTCTAAGTTCACAAATTGTTACGAGGTTTGGTTGTACCTCCACACTCTCGACACTACCCTATAAAATCTGGTCCTTCTCTGCCTGCCGTTCCATAGTACCAACGGTTTATATGGGGTCTTTGGTTAGGTGCCTATTAACTATTAATTTCTTTACTTTCGTTTTAATTCACTTCCTACTTTCCCGATGCATTTTGATCACAACTGGATGATGTCATGGTAAACATTTCGTAAGTGAGGTCAAGCCTAGAGGTGTCCGCCGAAGTGGCACTGACTAGCTTGTAATCTTTGATCTCAGCTTAATGGGAGCGAATAATACATTTAATAAGTAACACTTGTTGTTCTTATTGCCTCTCTCGTTTCTCTCGTCATTTATCAAATATTCTTGTATATGCCCTTCGATTATCACTCGTTTCTGTTAGTCTAGCTATACTCATTATAGTCTCTCTCGTTTTATATATACTATATATATATATATATATATATAATATATATATATATATATATATTAGATATAAAACAGCATAGGAAGAAGCCCCAACATAAACCAGCAGGAAAAGGGTCATAGTTTATTACAATAACAGACGTTTCATGCTGATGTCAGCACATCCTCAGTCTGCAGTTAATAATACATTGAGCAAAATACATCGCATTCATTAAATTACACAAAAAATTTAAAAAACTACACAGATTTAAAACTATGCATAAAATCTATAGTAAAAAGGGGCAATAATTAGAAAATTATATATATATATATATATATATATTTATATATATATATATATATAGTATATATATATATATATATATACGATACTATATATATATATATATATATATATATATATATATAAAGGTTTTTTGCCACGAAGGAAAAAATGAAAAAAGCGAGATAGCCAAGTACTTTCAGTCCTATTCGGACCCTTTACTGAGGCAAACTGATTTTACAAAGAAACAACACAGTCAAAAAGAAGGCTTAATATACAAACTGACACTACCAGATTCGCCATAAGGGCAATTTTCACTCTACAGAAAGGAGGAGTCGCCAGAGGCTAGCCACACCTTGAAGGATACCTGCAGTAACAAGTGATTCTTCCAGAAAACAGTACATTTTGAAAAACACGGGAGCATATACAATTTAATATCATGAATTTTTACACAAATTTTCCCAACAAAAATTATTATTAATGAAAAGACGAAAGAAAATATAAATATATATATATCGAGCAAGAGAAAGAGGGAGAGAGAATATCGAACCAGAGAGAGAGAGAGAGAGAGAGAGAGAGAGAGAAAGAAATAATAACTATATACATGTGGGACTAATTTATTAGTTGTTCATTTTTTTTGAGGTCCTTCATAAACGTCTTACAAATATATGGGTCCAAATGGTACATTCCCAGACTAAGATTTAGGTTGTTTTATTAGTGATTTGTATAATTGCCGATTCCGGTAAATTTCTTGAGACATAATCATTAGATCTAGCAATTACCGAGGTATCACCCCAATTAATACAATGAGATTTTTCACTCAGATGGATAAACAGTGCATTTGAAATCTGGGCTGTTCTAACTGAATACATATGCTGCTTAATCCGAACACATAAATTTTTACTAGACTGACCAACGTAAAACGATGGGCAATTCTCACAAGGAATTTTGTAAATGATGTTGTTATTTGTTACGGGACTATTCTTAATTAGCATATCATTAATGGTATTGTTATAAGAGAACACTACATTAACATTAAACGATTTAAATATTGATTTTATGGTTTCAAATCCACGAAAATAAGGTAAGCTAAGTACATTTTTAGGCATTACTTTTTCCTTAATAGCAACATTATAAAACTTTTTGTGAGCTTTTTGATAACATAAATCAATTAAATGAGATGGGTAGCAGAGATCGTTTCCTATCTTTTTTATGTATTCTATTTCTTGGTCCAGATATTGTGGACTCGTGATACGCAAAGCGCGTAGGAACATAGAAGAAAAAATTGAAATTTTAATATTAAGATGGTGGCCAGAATAAAAATGTACATATGTTAAATTATTTGTGGGTTTTCTATAAATACTGAATTTGCATTGGAAAGATTATCTATGTATTAATACATCTAGGAAAGGGATGACATTGTTATTTTCAATTTCAACTGTGAATATTATGGATGGCACTAAATTATTCAATTTAGACAGTAAATCATTTACATCGATACCACCAGGTAAGACTACTAAGATATCGTCGACATATCGGTACCATTTTAAGGGGATAAGTGTGATATTCGGGAGGTGTTGTCTCTCAAAAAATTCCATATATAAATTTGAAAGGAGATGTGATAAAGGGTTACCCATGGCCATACCAAATATTTGTTGGTAATATTCTCCATTAAAAATAAATCTGCAATCATAAATACATAACTTAATTAAGGAAATTATGTGACTAACGGACATAGGCAATTCATGCAGTACAAGTTCATTACTTAAATATTCTAACACAGAGTCAATAGGGACTTTTGTAAACAAAGAACATACATCAAAACTGACAAAAATATCGCTAGGGTTTAGTACAATGTTATTTAATTTTCCACAAGATCAAGAGAATTCCGGATGTGTGAATTAGATACAGTTCCTAGTAGCGGGGATAACAGTTTAGTAAGATATTTAGATAGTTTATAAGCAATTGATCCTACAGTACTAATAATTGGGCGCATAGGTTTGTTTTCCTTATGAGTTTTAACTAGGCCATATAAATAAGGTAATGAGGGACACATTACAGTTAACTGACACAAAAGTTCTTTTTTATCTTTAAGAATTTGTTTGATATTGATATTAAAGTTTTTTATTACTTGGTCCAACGGATTTTTTGCGAGTTTTTTGTAAGTTATTTCATCCTCTAGTAAAGTATACATGCGTGATATGTAGTCAGTTTTGTCAAGAACCACTAAACTATTGGATTTATCAGCCTTGGTAATGTGTAAGCTATTATCATTCTTCAATTCTTTTAAACTTTTTCTGTAGCGAGCGGGGAAGTTATTTAAGTCGTTTATTGTTAATGTAGTGTTCTCTTATAACAATACCATTAAAGATATGCTAATTAAGAATAGTCCCGTAACAAATAACATCATTTACAAAATTCCTTGTAAGGATTGCCCATCGTTTTACGTTGGTCAGTCTAGTAAAAATTTATGTGTTCGGATTAAGCAGCATATGTATTCAGTTAGAACAGCCCAGATTTCAAATGCACTGTTTATCCATCTGAGTGAAAAATCTCATTGTATTAATTGGGGTGATACCTCGGTAATTGCTAGATCTAATGATTATGTTTCAAGAAATTTACTGGAATCGGCAATTATACAAATCACTAACAAAAACAACCTAAATCTTGGTCTGGAAATGTACCATTTGGATCCATATATTTGTAAGATGCTTATGAAGGACCTCAAAATAAATGAACAACTAATAAATTAGTCCCACACGTATATAGTTATTATTTCTCTCTCTCTCTCTCTCTCTCTCTCTCTCTCTCTCTCTCTCTCTCTCTCTCTCTCTCTCTCTCTCTCTGGTTCGATATTCTCTCTCCCTCTTTCTCTTGCTCGATATATATATATTTGTATTTTCTTTCGTCTTTTCATTAATAATAATTTTTGTTGGGAAAATTTGTGTAAAAATTCATGATATTAAATTGTATATGCTCTCGTGTTTTTCAAAATGTACTGTTTTTCTGGAAGAATCACTTGTTTACTGCGGGTATCCTTCAAGGTGTGGCTAGCCTCTGGCGACTCCTCCTTTCTGTAGAGTGAAAATCGCCCTTATGGCTAATCTGGTAGTGTCAGTTTGTATATTAAGCCTTCTTTTGACTGTGTTGTTCTTTGTAAAATCAGTTTGCCTCAGTAAAGGGTCCGAATAGGACCGAAAGTACTTGGCTATCTCGCTTTTTTCATGTTTTCCTTCGTTTCAAAAAACCTTTATTTATACATAGCATCACGTTTTATATACTTCGTGATCAAGTTATTCATATATATATATATATATATATATATATATATATATATATATATATATATATATAATATATTATTATATATTGTATATAATCTATATATATATATATATATGTATATATATTATAGAATATATATATATATATATATATATATATATAGTATATATATATATATATATATATATATATATATATATTATATATATATATATATATATTATAATATTATATATATATAATATAAACATGGGGGGATTATCCCTCCAGTCATTCATAAGGTAAGCGTGGACACGAAACGGAAGACAGACCCCCCCACACCCATTTCATACACAGGCTCTCTCTCTCTCTCCCGGCAATCACCCCATCTCTCTTCTCTCTCTCTCCCGGCAATCACCCCATCTCTCTCTCTCTCTCTCTCTCTCCACCTCTTTCTCTCCATTCTAACAGGTAATGAAAATGAGAGAGTTGCATCATAACATAACGTTTATTTACAGAATAACCAAGTCGATTAACTAAGTAATCCAGTCTTACAGACTAACTTAAAACAACTCATTGTCAAGTCACCCAAAAGTCCTGGGAACTCTTTAGTTCCCCGGTATTTCCAGAACCGTCTGTCAAAGATACAGAACACATCCCGGTAAGTACACACACAAGTTTAAAGACAAAGTTAATAAAATGGAACATCTTACAAGATATCAAACAAGCCACCCCTTTGGCTAAAGTAAAGGTAACACTTACCCATTTCCAACCGGACACTAAACACTATGTCACAAAAAACTCCCCGCTATGCCGAAGCCACGGCATCTTTGCCTATGACTCGAAGCCCTCTGTCAAAATCCCTCCCATAGGTTTGGGTATAACGCTTTTAACAGGAAAAGAGGCGCACACGCACATACGAACACACAGTTCGCTAGCACCTCGCGGTTCTAGCTGCATCTAGTTTCACAAATGCACTTTGGGACGAGTTCATAAACTGTCGTACGGTGACTTCCTGAACTAAGCATTTTTATCTCACGCCATCCCCTAGAAACTCATTCATCAGCTACTCTCAGGTCGTTATCCCTGCACTGTCCTCCACATTCCATAGGTCACAGAGAACGTACGAACAATATATTATAATCAAAACCCTATGTCTTACAGATTGCTCGGCCTCGCACCTATATGCTAGCCCCCGCCTAGCAAAATTGCTTTAATACAAAACACTGGCCGGCTTAAAACAAAATAAGTAAAACTGCACGTCTCTGGCATTATAAAATAGTCTTATCACGCTTTAATCTCCCAATAACACAAAACGCATTTTCTCTCATATTTTCTGCATTAGGATTCTTGAATATCCCTCTTCGCTTGTCTGCAAGTAGCTGAACAGACAGCAACAGGCTATAGCAGGCTGTAGCAACTGTAGGAAGACGGAATGCCTCCCTCATCGTAGAAGACTCTCACGGCTTCTTGTAGATCTCCAAAAAACACGCTGTAGAATTCTCTCGATCACCCATCATGGAAATACTTGTAATCACCCTGGACAACATGGCAGCAACCTCTCTTCACGGCTGGTGGACGTCTTGCTGGCGTCGGGGAACGACTATTTCCTTGGGTGTGTGTTAGTATGTCAGTCAAGTCTCTGGTCAATCTAAGAAAATTAACCCAAACATACTACCTCTATCAAACAATGATCTCAAAAAGGTCAGAAATACTAACTGAACGTCTCCCAATTAACTCCCTTAAATATGACTACCAAAATGACAAGTCATTATCGCAACTCTCTAAGAAAAAAACATCAAGTTCTCCAACTCAATTCTCCAAACTCGCACATCAGCACACACACAACTCAGAAATCACAGCAACTCCACGGAATTCTGCACTCACATTTCGAACTCGAATGTGCTCACAAAAAAAAAAGAAAAAATTCGTAACGAGCTCAAGAAAGAAAAGAATCACGTAACACCCAGACCCAAAAATATTCTCTCAAGTTCCCACAAAATCAGTAAAAATCTCCAACTTTTAACAGCAAAAACCCCCTTTACTGCTCAATAATTAATCACAATGAGACTTAATGTCAAACTCCCATTTCGTAAATAGCAACCCTCGAAAAATTACATCTCCCGGTAAAATCAAATCTCCCGTCCAAAAAAGAAATGCTACTTAAGCTCAATCCCCAAATTATATCTCTCATAGGAAAAGGAAGAAAAACAATAAAAAAAAAGAATAATCACAAGTAGATTTCCCCAATCACAAAATACATAATACATGTATAATATGCATAACTCCCGCGTTTTCCCCAAGAAATGCTCCATGTAAAGCTATGGAATTTGCCAGAAAGCAAACTCTCACACATGCGCTTTCGTGAAATGCTATAGCCACATTTCCAGATATTGCAAAAATTCTGATCTATCACCATCAGAGGAAAAGAATCAGCACACGGCTCATCACATCGCCTGTCAGCAGAAAAATCGCCTGCGGACGTATGCTCAAACAACAGCACAAAAATTGTCTAGTCAGACACATAAGTTTGGAAACTCATGATTCTCAAGAAAAAAAAGGTCTAACTGACACATTTCACAGAATTAACTCCAGGATATGACTAATATGTTCAAAAATTTGTCTCGAAGACTTATTCTCTCAACATGACTTTTCCCCAAATTATATTTCTCCAAGAATAACACACTTGTGAACATGAAAAATGCACACACATCTCCAAATAACTCGTAATGCAGTAATGCCATTCGCCTCTAAATAGACACGAAACCAAAAAAAAAAGAACTACAGAAATCTTCTCTTGACTCTAAAAAAAAAACTCCATAACCACAAAAAGAGGGTCGCCCAAGATTAATACCAACTCCATTATGAGACATCATATCAATAATAACACCCTCCGGTTATAAAAATATTTCCTCCATTTGGTTAATAACCAACCCCCTTATATTATTCTCTTATTTCTCCAATAGCCACACGTCAGTAAAAAAAAGACACCACTCCAGGAATAGAGAATAATCACCTCTATTTCGGCAAATACAAAATATTTACCTCTATTTCCCAATAACTCCATGTGGAACAAAACAAGGCTCCAAATAATATATCTCCAAAAAATGTGCACTCAAGGCAACTAACTCACTCACTCACAAATATTGCCCCATAATCTCCAAATATGTGTCTCCATTTGCAACAAAGATGGCTGCAAAATAATTGAACTAAACATAGCTCTCATCACATTGGCAAATATCAAAAGTGGCCAAAAAAATATATCTCCCATATATTATATCTCAAATATAACTCCAAAATAATATATACCTCCAATTATCTCTCCAAAATAATATATCTCAATTATAACTCCAATTCTCCAGAGAATAACTCAATGTTATAGTAAAAAACTATAAAAACTCACTCCATTTAGCATAACTGCTAAAAAAGGGCAAAAACTCGGCAAATAAAACTGTCTAGAAAATTCTAGAAAAAATCACCAATGTGCCACAAGTCATTATAACAGAACTCCAAACTCACAGTGTCTAAGCAAAGACTTCCCCATATGCACTACGACATAGCCATTAGAAAACTTAACCAAGTTTCCTATCTCTCACAAAGTTGTCACAAATACAACTAATGTATTGTGCAAGAAAACTCACAATTTCTGGAACACAAATATCCAGAGAAAAAATGTAGTGCCATTATGTATGCAATCAAAACATGCAAAAAATTCTCCCCATATATTACTCTATAGCATCAAATAGCTAAAACACGAACACGTTCCCGAACAATGACTCTAAGTCATGAACTGAGATAATATTCACACTAACTGGAGAGAAAAAACAAATTCAAATTCACCCATGGTAAAAAAAAACTTGTGTCAGCGACAGCTAATTTCCAAAAAAGGAGAAAAGAAAAATCAACGGCACCATTAACTATCTCCCGTAACTCACCAGATGTCAAGCAATTATCTGCTGAACTCATAAAAAAAAGAAAAAAAAACTAAAACAATGTGTTGTTAGTTCTTCCCATAATCACAAAAGATTTCACCTCCCTTGATAGCATTAAAACACCCACGTATTAGTACATAAAAAATCAGTATCAGAAGTATCATTATCACAAAATCATCAAAAAAATTGCTATCATCAAAATCATCAGTATCAGTACAAAAAATTATCACCAAAGTTAATGCTTGTCCATTCTCCAAAAGTTCAGCAAATTTCACACAATTCACCAAGATTCAGCCAGATTCATCAAGATTCAGCAAAACTCATCCCCGTGAATCACTGAAATATTCTCCAAAGTTACAAAAACTCAACAATTAATTAACACAAGACTTCTCCCATTAATTCATTGTAATAATTCTCCCTGAATAATTATCTGTAATAATTATTGAATAATCTCCCATGAAATATCTCAAATCTCTCGCAAAACAATTCTCCCGTAATGATAATTATACTTAAGCAAACCTCCCGTGACACATCTCAAGTACAATAATTAATAATAATAATAATAATAACTCTCCATAGCAAAAATCTCAAGTAAGGGTGAAATTCAAATAGCATACAACAGTATTGCTGAATCCTATGACATACAATTTCTCCAGCATGCAACACCATGACATAACACATTGCCACACAACACAGATACAACACCAATCATCGGCATTTCAAAGTAATTTCTCCAACACAATAAAAAAATAATCTGTGTATCCCCCTTATATTTGTGTCTTTCAAGGCACAAAGAAACATATAACACATCCCGTGCATGTTAACTACTTTTCCCCTCATTCACGGAAAAGAAAAATCTCTTTTTATTTCCTTTTCTCTTCATCCAAGGGAGAGAAAAAAAAAAATCTCTTTTCTTAAAAAAAGACTCTACGGGCATTTCACTTCATCAACTTATCAATCAGCTGACATCTTAGCATTCAATGTCAAGGCCAAATCCATCCCCAACACTAAGAAAAAAAAAGGAAAAGGGGGAGTTCACCCACACTGAGAAAAAAAAATTTCTCCCCCCTGAGAACAACCCCTCAGTCGAGCGGCAGAACAGCCCGAGGCATACCAGTAGTATCCCCCATCTCGCAATACCCTCCCCTGCACTATCTCTCGAGGGAGGCTAGTGGTACCCATGCAACTACCCTCCCAAGGGATGCCCGTACCCTCGCAATGCAAGGCGCCTCTCTGCAGAAATATGCTGAGCCCGTAAAATTGTGGCCGCTCTGTGTCACTAAGCCAAATATGCTTATCTAAGCACAGTTCCCATGCATAGAAAAATACACTCCTATGTTTTAAACAAAGACGAATGCATACGTCCATTATAAACACGCGTGAATAAAGAAAACACGTCACTATGGGGCAAAGACAAGAAAAATTATTGACCTCTTGAACCAATCCCATTTCCCTGAAATATTTAAACAAAAACCCTCTCCTTCAAAACAATAGTTTAACACTCACCACTCCATAATGGGAACAAAAGGAACTCGAAATTCTTCGTAAAAACGCGTAAATCTCGTCGGCACAATACAAACGCGACCGGTGAGATGACCCCTAGCAACACTCACTCATGAACTAGACTGAGTTGCTTGTCTCACGACTCCCACCCTGAAGAATCTCGGTACGGGCAAATTTGATGACCCTAATAGAAAATCTTTCCTCATCCCCCCATCTCACGGACGGACATTTTCTCTACCCCTTTTTCTAACTGGCCAACCATCTCTACATTGGCGTTCCTAGGCATAGAAAAGCAAGAAAACCTTTTATATCCCCTCTTTAACCGTCTGCCACCACTATAAACATGGGGGGGATTATCCCTCCAGTCATTCATAAGGTAAGCGTGGACACGAAACGGAAGGCAGACCCCCACACCCATTTCATACACAGGCTCTCCTCTCTCTCTCTCGGCAATCACCCCATCTCTCTCTCTCTCTCTCTCTCTCCACCTCTTTCTCTCCATTCTAACAGGTAATGAAAATGAGAGAGTTGCATCATAACATAACGTTTATTTACAAGAATAACCAAGTCGATTAACTAAGTAATCCAGTCTTACAGACTAACTTAAAACAACTCATTGTCAAGTCACCCAAAAGTCCTGGGAACTCTTTAGTTCCCCGGTATTTCCAGAACCGTCTGTCAAAGATACAGAACACATCCCGGTAAGTACACACACAAGTTTAAAGACAAAGTTAATAAAATGGAACATCTTACAAGATATCAAACAAGCCACCCCTTTGGCTAAAGTAAAGGTAACACTTACCCATTCCCAACCGGACACTAAACACTATGTCACAAAAAACTCCCCCGGCGAATGCCACGGCATCTTTGCCTATGACTCGAAGCCCTCTGTCAAAATCCCTCCCATAGGTTTGGGTATAAACGCTTTTAACAGAAAGAGGCGCACACGCACATACGAACACACAGTTCGCTAGCACCTCGCGGTTCTAGCTGCATCTAGTTTCACAAATGCACTTTGGGACGAGTTCATAAACTGTCGTACGTTGACTTCCTGAACTAAGCATTTTTATCTCACGCCATCCCCTAGAAACTCATTCATCAGCTACTCTCAGGTCGTTATCTCTGCACTGTCCTCCACATTCCATAGGTCACAGAGAACGTACGAACAATATATTATTAATCAAAACCCTATGTCTTACATATATATAGATCTTAAATATATATATATATATATATCTATATATATATATATATATATATATATATATTATATATGTATATATATATATATATATCTCAGTTGCGGACTGGCCAGGTTGCCACGCTTGCCCGATGACAAATGGGCCCCTTACAATAAGACCAATGGAAAATATCATTTTCATATGTCTAGGTGATTTACACCTATAAGTGACAAATAAAACGTCCCAATAATTTGTCTCGTGTGTTTCCACTTACATATTTTCAAGTATTCTATGGAGTTTTTATGTAAACTCTATTATAGTTTTGTGGCTGAGGTTGGAGTGGGCCCTCCTTTTTTGTCACTCGGCAGCCACAATTTTTAGACCCAGTCCGCCACTGTATATAATTTAAAAAATCAAAAATTAATAATAACCTATTCGAGAGCAGAGAAAAGAAGGAATGACAGCGAAACGGCCATACACGCCCAAAGAAGCTTAGGCTATTGAGAAAGGCACGGCAGAGGTATTTGCATTCAAAGGGGGAGATAGGTGCTCAAGAGTAGTCAAGTATGTATTTTGGCTGGTGGTGCCAATAATGGAAGTTACGTTGGTTCCTCGCGAGGTAACTGCAGGTCCGCTATTACAGCCAATTGGGATTAAGCTATAGGACAGGATCTAGAATTTCGAACCCTGAATTTTCTAATATCAGAATACACTCTTCAGAATGAAAAATTCCCATCGAAAAGAGCCAATTTTCCATTATTGGCACTGCCAGCCAAACTATATACTTGACTACTCTTGAGTCGTTATATATAAAGCTCCTCTCTCCCACTTTGAATGCAAACACCTCTGCCGCTCCTCTCTCTTTGGCCTGAGTTTCTTTGGGAGCGTATGGCCGCTTTTTAGCTGCCATTCCTTCTTTTCTCTGCTCTTGAATAGGTTATTATATAAGGTTTATACATATATATATATATATATATATATATATATATATATATATATATATATATTATATGATATATATATATCTATATATACTAGATATTACTATATATATATTAATATATATATATGTATGTATGTATATACCCTATTAGTATATATATGATGTATGTATGTATTTTATTTATCTTTCCCCTTTTTTACTTTAGATTTTGTGCATAGTTTGAATTTTTTGTGTATTTTTTATATTTTTTATGTGTAATTTAATGAATGATGTATTTTGCTTATAGCATTATTAACTGCAGACTGAGAATGTGCTGACGTCAGCATGAAACGTCTGTTATTGTAATAAACTATGACCTTTTTCTTTTTCTGCTAATTTATGCTGGGGCTACCTATGCTTCTGTTGTCTGGAAGATTTCCTGATATATATATATATATATATATATATATATATATATATATATATATATATATATATATATATATATATATATATGAATAATTATCACATCGCCGTGATTCATATAAATCATTCGAGCTACAAAATTGTCCTTTAATATCTAATTCGCTCTACTTTGGAATTGATATATTTTCATATATGTACCAAAGGGGAATTTTTAGTTGATAATAATTTCGTCCCCTCATGTGATCGAACCACCGTCCAACGGACAGGCACGAAATCAGGACCGACATTGACGTTATATGTATTCTTATATGCTGTTTCTTTCGCAATGCATATCATCCTCTCCATAACTGTATGAAGTGTTGTAAGAGTGTTTGCAAAATTTTCAGATTCCTTATTTTGCTTAGTGTTAATATATTCTAATAATGTTTGTTCAGAATTCACAAAAACTTAATTTTGAATTTAAGAATAACGTAGAATGTGGAAAGAGAGAGAAATTAGCACTGTCCGTTCAAAGCAGGAAATTGCTGTCATCATTTGAGGCTGTGTGGTTCCAATTTTTGTTTTGTTTTGTTTAAGAATTGTCTTTGTACAGAAACCACGTAAAGATTTCACCATTTTTCTGTAAAGTTACGCCATATTAGAAGCTTCTAGAAGGATTCTGCCTAAATGTTTCACATGCGTCTGATGCCTTTCATTTCTTATAAGTAGTTAGAGATTTTTTTGTATTGAAAACAATCTAATATTACTGGTGAATTAACTCTTATATCTCTCGATTTGCCGAAAGAGAATTTGTTGACTTGTAAGTACTTTTATTTTGAAGTAGAAAGGTATGTGACGTCACTCTAGGAAATGAGAAAACTTAATTTAATTCGAGAAAATTCTATAATCATATCTTTTATTTTAAAAGACTTTTATTGTTTTAAATCGTGTAATAATAAATGTTATTTATGATTGTAATCCCACTTTTTTCTATCTATTGTTTTAAAAGATAATGATAAAGATTTAGCAAAGGAACTTCGGGTCCAAAACGATTTGAGCCTCTCAGGCAATAATGTCTCGCCCAGTTAACTACCATACAAGAGAGGTTTGGTCATTCCGAGACTATTTTCGTGTTGCATAGAAGGGCTCTCTCTCTCTCTCTCTCTCTCTCTCTCTCTCTCTCTCTCTCTCTCTCTCTCTTCCCCGTATGAGAGATTTCTTTTATTTCATATTAACTTAAAGATTTTGTATTTAGTGGTTGGTCACTCATATATTTTAGATTTGTTATTTCTTGGATTTATTCAATATTGCTTAGTGCTTATTTTTGGAATCTGAACAGAAATTGTAAAAGTGTGTAACGGTGCCTTTCTTGGAATACTATGGTGAATCTTTTTGAGTACTTTGGTGAGTTTTGGAATATGGTGAATTTTTGGAGCTAGCTGCAGCAGAAACATAATTGGTACCAAGGTAATGTGTTATTACAGGTTTTAAGATGTAACTAAAAAACATATTTACGGTAGTTTGGTGAAACTATTTAATTTTTTACACATTGCCAATTTTTATGTTCTGTGTTTGATTCTTTGGAAGTGAGTTTTTTTGTGCATTTATCCATTTTTCTTATTGAAGTGTGTTTTTTGTATATATTCTGTGTGATTAATGCTTTCTTAGTGTTTTTTGCAAATTTTAGGGTATTTTTCCACTTTTTCTGTGTTTTCATTAACATTCACAGTTTTAATTGAAACTTAATTGGTTTTCCCTTACTGAATTCGGTTTATGCATATTTAATTGAATTTAACTCTTGTGAATTACTTTGCATTTACTTAGAATTATTCTCAAGTTTTATCATTGTTTAACACTTATGAATTAGTTTCCAAATTTTAGTTATTACCTAACACTGAATTTCAATTGGATTAATTAATTTTCTTGATTTTTGTGATAAATTAATTGTGATTTAATTTTACTTAATAGATAATTCAAGAATTAATTAAACTTTGTGTTGTTTTCAAGTAACAGTAAAATTCCCTGAGATTGTGAATTTCACTTATAAATTTTGAGTTTAATAAATTTTTGTATTTAAAATTTTGATAAGTGTCTTATTTTTCACCAGTATATTTAGTTTGTTTTAGGTAGAAATATAAAGGGGTAATTGAGCTGTTTTCCTTCAATTGAACTGAGGTGAGTTAGGACCAGGAAAATACTTAGACTTTTAAACGTTATTGATGGAGTGATGCCCTTTAATTAATTTACCTACATATAAGATTACCTCACACCTGTTTTAATGAACTTAGTCCGATTTTCTGTAATATTGATATGTTTTTTAAGGGATCACTGTTGTCTTTAGAGTATTAGGTCGTATTTTACCTGTGACGAAGGTTCAGGTGTCTGGCTGTGGTGAGGTACCTAACTATTCTAATTGTAAGTTGGCACTTCGTCACATTATATATATATATATATATATATATATATATATATATATATATATATATATAATTTATGTAATATATATATTATATATTATATATATATAATATATATACATATACATATATATATATATATATATATATATATATATATATTATATATATATATATATATATGAATGAATGGTACTCCTAAGTGACACCCGCCCCCGTGTAAAATTTCCAGATCCGCCACTGATATCAGCCACTTTTTGCATGCGTGATCATCCAGTCGAGGCCTAAATGGTAAGATTAACGCTCACTGACATTCAAGTTTTTTAGGGGCTCTAATCCCCGTCAAGCGCTTCTTTGTGTTCGAGGTTTTATGCACATTTATGAACGATATCCTCTTCTACTAGATGAAAGAATGCGAACTAACTCAGTCACCATGTTTAGTTGGTTTTTGTGTGGCAGTGACGGTTACAATGCAGCCCTGAGATACATGGTAAGAAGTAGGAAAGGGTACAAGTGTTCTGTCTTTCAAAGTGAAGAATGTTTAGTAGATGAGAAAGATGTAGTGAGTTTGCAGGGGAGTGCTTCAGTCTGGAATTGGTCTGCTGTAGGAACATATCCTCAGTTTTCCAAGGGAGCGACAATGATGTCTCTGTTAATTACTTTTTTTTTCTTAGAAATCAAAGCATTACACCAAAGTTATAAATTTATAGGAGTAGCCTCTTTATTACGACGAAAAAAGACATCACATTCAGTTTCCTTCCAAAAATAATGATATATAAAAGATTTAGAAAAAAATATGCATCTGAGTATTGGTACCGTTCAGTTTGCAATTTTTTCTTTTTTTTACAGCAAAATTATAATCGTGCGCTGAAGTTTTAGAGGACATATCCTACGACTCCTTAAGCGTGGAATGCTCTCAGTGCACCTCATTCAGTATACTGTAGGCCTTGCTTAAGGTTCTCTACAGCTTCCCTTCAGTCCCTGACTGCAATCCCTTTCATTCCTTTTACTGTACCGCCGTTCGCATTATCTTTCTTCCATCTTACCTTCCATCCGCTCCTAACATTTGTTTCATAGTGCAACTGCTTTGAGGTTTTCCTTCTGTTACACCTTTAAATTTCCTTTCATCTCTGAATGACCTCATGGGTCCCAGCACTTGGCCTTTGGCCGATATTTTATATTCCATTCCACTTCACATTCTACGACTTTACAAGATGATGAAAGTACCGAGAAGGGAAACGGTGAGAAAGGTAGATAATAGGTTTGGTAATTGTACTACGCTAGAAGGAATGACAAGAGGAGAAATAGGGCATGAACTTGGTAGAATGATTAGTGAGGGAGTATACCTACTATCGGTAAAAACAACTGAAGATATTTATTTTATTTTACACAAGATAAAACTTTCTCTCTTGAAGGGGGAGTGTAAAGTAGTTCCTGACGTGAAAGCTACTGAGACTAACAGCAGAAAGAGTCTCTGAATGACTTTGTAAAATATTAATGCGATCTGTCAAAGGATATTGTAATTTTCCGTACTTTAAGATGAAAATTAAGCAAAGTTGTGGATTTTAAAATAGGATTTTTGTTAATAAGAAAGGCAGTTGCATTTCATTGTTTATTTAGTGCAATCAGACAGTATCTAAAAGTTTGCGTGCTGTAGCAAGCATTAAATTTATTTAAATGTGCTATGTAGACAAACACAGTGAATTAATCACTCCATGTAGAACAACCACATTCAAATATGCTGAGAGCCCATTTTGATCGACATTTCCTCTGAATTGCACTTATAAGTTGGTTTCCAGGATGATATGTATGAAATCTCTTCCCAGAAAAACTTGAAAACTGGCAAATTTATGTCGAAGAGACATAAATTTGCAAGTGATGAAATTCAGTTGAGAACAAAAGGCAAACTGGGTAGTTGAATAGCTCTAAATCCATTTGCCACCTTTCTTGGAAGTAAAATTTTATGAGTTTCATAGAACAAAATATTTTTTAGCTGCTTTTCACTGAAAATACTGGGCTATGTAATCAATGTGGGGTTTCAGTTGAGGAGTAAGATAAGGCTAGGTTTTTAGAGTGGATTTGTAGGCAAAATATTAGGGTAACTTCTCGTGGTTGTTTTTAAATGAATTAACTCAGTTGTAGCAGCGAGGAAAGTCTAAAATCAAGATTTTTTTAGATATTAGGTTGAAATTGGGTGAATAGTAGTGTCTTGAATCAAAGCATTAGGGAAATCCACGAGATGGATTTGATCATCAACATGCAGTTGAAGAACCAGTTTGATTATCAATCCAAGACCGGAAATATGGTACACGTGTGTACACACCAGGTTCGGTCCCATAGGCACATCCTCTTGCATAACTCACAATGCCAATTTGAACCCATGTACCTAAGCATGTTTTTACCACAAGAGGTCCTCCGCTGTCACCCTAGAAAAAGAGAAGAAAAGTATGTAAGTACAAAGCACGTTTTCTTGGTAGCGTTATACACTACATTATATAGTAGAGTTCTGCTGCAGAAATATGGATGAATATTCTTTTAGTGATGTGACTTTGAACTCATACTGAGCCATAGACGCGCTTGACCAGTTTTGTCACAACATTGCCTGGCTAGTGATGAGTTTGGTGGCAGGATGCCAAAGTTGGCAGAAAACCCGCTCTGGTGACACAACCTATATTCTGTTTCCTAAAATTACATTTGAGGTCATTACTCGACAGTATTTGAAGAATAGCCCACTGATCACATTGTGATATTTTTAGAAGTAATACAGCGTCAAACACAGATCAAGAATTGACAAAGAAAAATTCATACTCTGTTCAAAACTTGTATTATAAGTAACGTTAAATACCAAGTTTGTCTTGGAAGGTAGTATTAAGTAGGTAGTATCAAGTATGTAACTGAGTGCACTACTTCACCTTATTTGTATTCCCACCACCTGGTTTGCATTAGATCTTTGAATTACAATGGCCCTTAATTCCGTGGCGCCGTTGTCAGTCAACTCACCTGGCAAAAGCTTTTGAACATTGTTTGGGTGCAGACCACCTTAGAGACATCAGGGCGTTGACTTAACCTCTGGCAGTCACTTGATGATAGTACATCCAAAGCTACTTCTCGAAGAATATACTGGAAGACATTGGCCCCTGAAGAGAATGTGCTACTGTATTTTAACACACGTGTATATATATATATATATATATATATATATATATATATATATATATTTTTTTTTCTATATATATATATATATATATATATATATATATATATATATATATATATATATATATATATATGGACACATATATGAGCATTAAAATTGATAGCTTTTGTAATAATTTCAATTTTAAGATAAGCTCTCTTTTTCTCTTTTCTACAGAGCTTTTTCTCCCCCTTTCTTCAGCAAGGTCTGAGTTCCAGAATGAGGTCACCTTTTTAAAGAAATATTTACTTGATAACTGCTTATCCCAGTAGTTTATTTTTAGCATGCTTCCACAAAATTATAAATATGAAGTTTTTACTTAACAATGCTATTACGACTGTACCTAGGATGCCTTCCCAAGCCAGTGTTCCAGTTTTATTTAATCCGAAATTCTACACTAAAATGCGAAAAATCATTAGAACTCATTGTTCTACCATATACTATCAGCTGATCCCAACAAACCCACTGACAATTGGATCTATTTTTGAATATAAAGACAAGTTGAGCCCTCTGATGGCATATATATATATATATATATATATATATTTATTTGTTGGCATATTGTGATTTGTATTGTTCATATTTTTGTTATTAAATTGCCGCTGCTTGTATGTTAATTTTTCTGAGGTATTTAGTCTTTCTCGCTGGCGAGTCGTGACGCCACCTGTATGTAAAAAAAGCGGCATGTTCGGCGTTCCCGCTTCCCCCTTCCAGTCTGAATAAAAAAAATCTACCTACGATAACACAAGTGTATCAATCAGCCCCTTCCTGGAACTCTGTTAATAAGTGAAACTAATCCTAGAAAGCCTAGAACATTAGTAAGGGTAACAGGTTATGGGCCCAGAACACGTCAGGACTGATTGAAAAGTGTGATATCATCCAGACTGAAGAAAGTGTTAGCCTATATAGCTAAGCTTCCCTTAAAGCGTATCATCAAGAAGTAAGTTCAAGATGGCCGAATGTGAAGAAAGGGAAGAGACCTCCAAGAAGATCCTTCTACAGTGTCATGGGGCAAACTACTACCCGTGGTCGAAGAGGATCGAAGCAAGACTGATTGACAAGAACTGTTAGAATGCTATTGAACCTGGGTTTGGGAATGACGTCCACGATAATGAGAATGAAGAAGAGGCTTTGGCAGAGCTCAACCAAGAACAAACCAGAGTCAATCGCCGAGCTTGGGGAGTCATCATTGAGGCGCTGCACAGCTCTACTCTCTACGATGATGGTGAGTTTAAATTTGCAAAGAAAGTGTGGGACACACTTTAGGAAATGTACGGGGAATTTGGGATTATTCACACTATGTTGTTTTTCAAGGAAATGGCTAGGTTGGATAAAGTGCCATCAATACCAATGGCAGATTACATTTCCAAGATGCATGAGTTGATTCAGAAGGTGAGAATGGATGGCATCCCAATAAATGACACTTGCTTTGCTGCTTTCTTGCTACTTGGGCTACCGCTCAGGGAGTATGATGCTTTTGTGAGATCCTTCGAGGGTGATCTGGATAGGCTCGCATCAAGAAATGTAAAGAGCAAGCTTGTGATGGAAGAAAGGCGATTAGCAAAGAAGAACCTGTGGCATTAAAAGCCATGGCTAAACAGCATTCTAAGCGGAAGCACAATCAGCAGCATCAGAAGCAGGACACCTCTGGTAATAGTAAAATGAAGTGTTACACCTGTAAGGAACCTGGACACAAGGCAAGCGAATGCCCAATCTGGAAGAAGTTCAAGGAGGAACACACTAAGAAAGGGGATGCCAAGGCTTCTGTAGCTGAATTTGAAGAAGTAGAAGCAGTGCTCCTATGTGCTGAAGCGGATGCACATGCATACATGTCAAAATCATCAGCGGGAAAGTGGTTTCTGGACTCAGGTGCGTCAGATCATATGTGCTGTGACATTAGGAAGTTCAAGGACAACAACCTGTAACGGAAGGGATCTGTGAAAATCGGTGATGGACATAGACTTTCGGTGGAAGGGATTGGGTAATTGTGATTCAAGCCAAATGTAAGATTGTACTTCAGGAAGTGATGTATGTCCCTAGCCTATACTGTAGTCTGGTGTCTGTACGACAGATCACTGCTGAGGGTGCATTTGTATTATTCGCGGGTGACCTAGCAAAGGCATCCAAGGGTGGCATTGAACTCTTGGTTGCTAGGAAAGAGGGGAAGATGTACATTATGAATCTGGCTTGGCCTAGTAAAGATAATGAGGGAGCTACTGTGGCATTGCCTGCTAAGGTATCAATGCAGACTTGGCATCAAAGAATGGGTCATCTCAACTATGACGCTTTGAAGAAAATTCCAGTTCTGGCTAATGTCAAGAAAGAAGAATGTGGAAAATGTGAAGCATGCATTGAGGGGAAGATGACAACGATACCTTTTCCTGCAAGCACATCAAGAGCATCTAAACCTTTGATGCTAGTGCACACCGATGTTATGGGACCCTTTAATGCCCCTTCGTTTGGTGGGTCCATTTATGCTATTGTGTTCACTGACGATTACTCCAGGTATCAGACTGTAATGCCAATGAAGTCCAAGGATGAAGCATTGTCTAGACTCATTCAATACAAGACCAAGATGGAGAATCTCACAGGCCACACCCTAAAGAAAATTAGATCTGTCTTCGGAGGGGAATACTCTGGTAAAGAGCAGTTGGACAACTATCTGGTTGCAAATGGAATAGTGCATGAAAGGAGCGTGCCTTACTGTAAACAGCAGAACGGGAGAGCGGAACGACAAAATCGCGTACTTATGGAAATGGTGAGGACTATATCATCTGAAGCTGGAACTGACAAGAGACTGTGGGCTGAAGCTATGTCAACTGGAGCCTACAACAGGAACAGAGCGCCGAGCAGTGCCATTGATTTTAAGATACCGCTTGAACTGGCTACAGGAAAGGAACTCGCAAGGAGTGATTATGAACGCATGAGACCCTTCGGATGCAGAGCTCAGGCCATGAGAGAAGTCAGAAACAAGCTTGATAGCAAGACTGTTGAGTGTATCATGCTTGGTTATCAGGAGGATACAAAGGATGGATACAGGCTTTGGAACACAGGGACCGGAAGGGTAATAATCAGGCGGGACGTTGTATTCCATGAAGATATTTTCCCGTGGAAGAAGAAAGAAGATTCCAGGGATCAGGGGAAGCAGGAAACAAACTATCTACAACTCTCGGACGAGTCAGACTCCGGGTAGGAAACAGAGGAAGAATGGGAGCAGAAGGGAAATGGTCTGGACAAGGAAGGCGGTAAAGATGGCGGGCATGGAGACGTAAACAATGAGCAGATTCCTGTCTTTGAAGAAATTCCAGTGCTGCCTGAAGATGAAGAAGCCCAAGTTCAAGAAGAAGTCCCAGTCCTGCGACGGTCTGCAAGAGTGCCTAAACCAAAGAAATGTCAGCGCCAAGAATGTAAAGACAACCCTGAGTGTTTAGTGGTTAAGCCAGATGAAGAGACTACTATCATCGAACCAAAGAGTGCCAAAGAAGCCCTAGCTAGCCCCCAAGCAGAAAGATGGAAACATGCTATGGGAGAAGAGAATAAGAAACTGACCGAGATGAATACATGGGAGATTGTACCAAGGCCACCAACCAAAGTCATTGGGTCAACATGGAAGGTTTAGCTGAAGACTGATGCTAGTGGCAACCCTACAAAGTACAAGGCCAGGTTAGTTGCACAAGGATTCGCCCAGAGATATGGCTTTGACTACATGGAAACTTACTCGCCTGTGATCAAAAGAAAGATCATTTGGTTGATGCTCGCTGTGGGAGTGGAGAAGGAACTGAGGTGTGAGCATGTCGATGTAATATCTGCCTACATCAATAGTGATATTAAGGAAGAAGTATACCTGGAACAACCTGAGGGTTTTGATATTGACAAGGATAGGATGGTATCAAGTATGGTCTGAAACAATCAGTGCAAGAATGGTACCATAAGATCAAGAAAATCTTTATAGACATGAAGTTCAACCCGTCAGTTGGTGACCCTTGCCTATTTTATCATCGAGAAAGGAAAGTGTATGTAGATGACAATGCCGTGTGGGGAAAGAAAGAAGATATTGATTGGTTCAAGAAAGAGTTAGGCCAACAAGTCGAAATACGAGAGCTGGGAGAAATATCTGATTTCTTATCATGGAGAATATTGCTTATATCAATCAGATATTGGAGCAGCATGAGTTGTCTGAATGCAGAGGAAAACACAGTCCTCTGAGTGCAGATGTATTCTCTGCCAACAATGAGCCAGATGCAGACGCTGATAGTCATGAATATCGAAGAGCCATAGGTATGTTGCTGTGCGTTGCAAACGGGACAAGACCTGACTTGAGTTTTTGTCAAGGTAATTGCTTTATAGCAAAGGAAGATAAAGGAAAGGAAAATGCATTTACGAGAAGTTCGGCAGTAAGGAGGCATTAGCGCATTGTGTTGGAGGTGCCTGTTCTCGTGATGGTTCTAGAATCGGCAGGAGTGTTGTGGAACTCAACAGGCGCCGATGTGATGTGAGAAACGCCGCGATTTCTGATGCAATACCTCGTCTAGATTCATCTAAGAAGTTCTGGTAATCTCGGGAGTCTGTGACGCTCGCCGTAGGCTCCGCCCCCAGAATGCCGTATAAATATGACGGACGAAGTAGGAGGAAGCAGAGATCATCAGTTAGTCACAGAGAGATATCCTCAGTAAGAGCCACAGATCAGATTATCAGTGAGAGATCAGCAGCAGCAGAGATCATCCGAGAGAGATAAGAGAAAAAGGAACCGACGAAGGATCAGAGGAAAAGTTGCTCGAGAGTTGGTTGGATTCTGGTCTTGTCGTCTTCAGGAGTGGACGACCGAGTTATCTCGACGTTGAGCAGACTTCAGAGAAGAAAATTTCCTGCTAGAGGTTTTGGGTAGTTCCTGCCTTTCAAGTATCAAGAGTAGACATTATTTTCTGCACTACGGAGTCTAGTAGACGTCTGCAATCGCAGTTCTCCTTTTGTGAAGTCATCGCTTTGAATCACTAAACCAGCCAGCAAGTATTTGAATTACCTCACTGTTCCCCCAGTTCATGCAGTGTAAGATTTTGTCTTTTTATGTAAATAGGAGATACCATGCTGCATTTACCCTTATTGGTAAGCTTGTAAATAAACCTTTGTTGTGTTAGTGTTTCTTTCTATATTCGTATCCCGAGTTTCAACTGTTGGTGTTAAAATACATTTTTTTTTAAATTTATTTCATATCGAACCTGAAGCAGACCTCTCTCTCAGAGGCCATAACAGTTTTGCTGTAAGTTATCTCAGTCAATTCTTGGCCAACCCCAAGAGGAAGCAGATGGCTGCAGTGAAATATCTGATAAAATACCTAAAACACACCCGTGACCATTGCATAGTATTCAGGAAGAATGGGAAGGAGGCATTGATTTTTTCTGATGCTGACTTTGCCAACAACAAGGTGGAAAGAAAATCATTCAGTGGACTGGTGGTGTGTATTGCCGGAGGACCCGTGGAGTGGAGAAGCAAGAAGCAAACGGTGGTTGCTATGTCCACACAACAGGCGGAGTACATTGCTATAGCTGTCGCTATGCAAGAAGCTATGTGGCATATTGAGGGAGATCAATGCAAGTGATCTTTGCATAGTGCCTTGCATCCTTGCTGACAATACAGCGGCAATCAACCTTGCAGAGAAGGACATTGTCAATGATAATTCCAAGGGCGTGGATGCGAAGTATCACTTCATAAAGGATGTGGTAAAGAAGGGATTGGTCAAGTTGCAATATGTGGCATCTCGTGACAATCTAGCCGACCTTCTAACCAAGGGTTTGACTGGGAGAAAGACAAAGGAGTTGTGTGCAAGAATTGGTCTTATCATTCCTTAATAACAGTCAGAGTCGTGCCAAAGTTCTTAGTTTGTACTAATGATAAATTTTTTTTGCATTGTAATCCTTTGCCAAATGTGATGATGACAGGTATAATTACCTTTATCCTTTATTCTTTTGCAGCTACCTACTGTTTATATTCAATTTTGTTGCTTGTTCAGCATACTTTTCTTGCAGCTGTGTTATTCTTTATCTGCAAGTGTTTTTATTTTGTATTCATGTAATCATTGCAATTTTGCTGTTCTGTGTCATTGGCTATCTAATTTTTGTCAGCGTCATTTCTTGTAAAATTCACTGCATTACAATAAAATCAAGGGGAAATGTTGGCATATTGTGATTTGTATTGTTCATATTTTTGTTATTACATTGCACTCGCTGCTTGTATGTTAATTTTTCTGAAGTATTAGGCTTTCTCGCTGGCCAGTCGTGGCGCCACCTGTATGTAAAAAAAGCGGTACGTTCGGCGTTCCCGCTTCCCTCTTCCAGTCTGAATAAAAAAAATCTACCGACTATAGCACAAGTGTGTCAATCAGCCCCTTCCTAGAACTCTGTTAATAAGTGAAACTAATCCTAGAAAGCCTAGAACATTAATAAGGTTAACAATATTTAAATACTTGTCCTAAATGTGATCTAGAAAAATATATCAGAGCTTCACGAAGACTTCTTAGGTCCGAATAGATTGGCATTGGGAGTAGGAGTGAGTTTTCGTACTGGAGTTAAATTATAATCTGAATTTTCCAGCATTCGTGACCAAGCAAAGAAATGCGAAGTAATATTAAATAAAAACACTTTAAATTTCCTACAAAGAACTTCTAACGCAGCAGCTGACGGTCTTCGAATCTCTTTATAAAATCGTACTTCCGAAACTGAACACCCAGACTGCTTCCACCCTTCTGTACCTGACGTTACAACGGACATGCCTTCGATTTTTTAGTCACTCGTCTTCCTTCCTCTACTGGAAATGGTACTTTGGTTTCGTTGGTGTTCTCTTAATTTGCTTTATATTGTAATAGTGTATAAAAATTTTAGATGAGTATGTTTTTATTGTAATTTAATTTTATTCTGCTGTAGTTTTTAGCTTGAAAATGGGCTGCTCCCTTCGCTTTAATAAAATTAAGCCCATATGAAATAGACGTCTGCATTTAAACCATTCTCGCTAAATACGTACATATATATATATATATATATATATATATATATATATATATATATATATATATATATATATATATATATATATATGTGTGTGTGTGTGTGTGTATGTGTGTGTGTGTGTGTGTGTGGTGTGTATGTATGATTATAATCACTTTAGTACGTGATTCACTTATCACACATTACCACACGTGAAAAATAAGAGACTGGGTGTGGGTCCTGACTGGTTTCGACTTTATTTCCAAGCCATTGATGAAGGACTGATACATAGTATTAGAAGTCACAAATTTCATATATATATATTGTGACGAAGTGTCAAGTATCTGGTTACTACACTTACCATTCATTAACTGATACCTCACAAAAGCCAGACACCTGAGCCCTCATCACAGGTATTAAACGACTGAATACTCTAAAGGCAACAGTGATCCCTTAACAACTTACCAGTATTGCAGAAAATCAGACTAAGTTCATCAAAACAGGTGTGAGGTAATCTTGTAAGTAATTAAATTAATCAAAGGGCATCACTTCATCAACAACTTTAAAAGCCTAAGTATTTCCCTAATTTCAGAAGTCTAAGTACTTCCCTGGTTCTAAGTCACTTCAAGTAAATTGAAGGAAAGCAGATCAATTACCACTCTATGTTTCTACCTAACATCAATATAATCAAATGTAAATATACTGGTATAAAAATGAAAACACTTACAAAAATTTTAAATACAAAAATTTATTTTTAAACTCAAAATTTATAAGTGAAATTCACAATATCAGGGAAAATTACTGTTACTTGAAAACAAAGTAAAGTTTAATTAATTCTTGAATCAAATTAAGTAAAATTAAATCAAAATTGATTTATCACAAAATTCAAGAAAATTAATTCAATCAAAATTCAAAAGTGTTTGGCAATAATTGAAATTTGGAAATTAATTCACAAGTGCTAAGCAATAATAAAACATGAAAAGAATTCTAAGTAAATGTAAATTAATTCACAAGTGTTAAATTTAATTAATAATAATAATATCCTTTATTTCGGTTCAGGGCCATATACAATGGATATGCAAAATACACAGTAACATACACAATCTACGTAGATATATGAGTCAACATGATAGGAAAAATGAGTAATCGGCACTTATCCACAAAAAAGCTGAGGTAGCATAAAAGATAGTAATCATAATACTGGTAATAGTAATAATATTGGTGAGAAAAAAAATGTGCAATGATTAAGCAATGAAAATAACTAAGTTAATTAAATTGTGAATGCAAATGAAAATACAGAAAAATGTGGAAAATATCACAATTTCAAAAAGTACTAATCACACAAAATATAAAATAAAAAGGCACACTTCAATAAGAAAATAAACAAATGCACAAAAATGAAACAAACACAAAACACAAAAATTTGCAATGTGTAAAAGTGTAAATCTTTTCACTCAAAACATTGTAACCATCAGTTTTTACCAAACCTTCATAACCATCTGTTACCAAACCTTCATAACCATCTGTTATTAGTTATTAGTTAACCACTGTTCCTATCCGTTATTAGTTGCAACTAATAAAAATATAACTCACTTTACCTTTTTGGTATACCAATTTCTTTCTTTCTTGCTGCAGCTTGCTTCACACTTTCACAAAACAATGTTTGTTCAGATTCCACAAAAAAACACTATTTAACACTAAATAAACACTAAAAAATATCAAATATGAAATTCTCAAGTTACGAGTGACCATTCAATACGAAATCGTTATGTTACTTTAAATAAAAAATGCTATGCAATAGAGAGAGAGGGAGAGAGAGAGAGAGATGTGAACGCCTCGAGTATCTAAGATCTAATGAAATTCTCCTCCCTTACGGAAGCTGGACAGTGGATGATACAAAAACGTTTTGGGCAATAATGCTTCTAGAAGCTTCCAAATCTTACGCAACTTTACATACAAAATGTGTAATCTGCGCGTGGCTTTGACAAAGACATACACGTATGAGACGATTCTGTTCAAAAAAGACACTTACTCGATTGGATCGACTGAAGCAGAAGCCCCTTATCATACTAGATGATAGAATCCCAAAACACATTGAAGATTCGAGCTCGCTTATCAAACGTGTTGACAGATTAGGAAAAATAACTCTAGCTTTGAACGGACAAAGAAAATCTCTCTCTTTCTACATTCTACATTATATATTCTTTTACATTATGTTATGCAAAATCTGAACACACATTTAAAACATTCTATCTCTAAGCTATCTAGGAATCTGAAAAAATGTTCTACAAAATCTTTTACACAATATTCTATACAATCGAAAAGTGGAAATATGCATTTTGAAAGTAGCAATATATATATATATATATATATATAATATATATATATATATATATATATATATATATAGTAAGGGAATTTTAGCATCAGAACTGGCCGAATCAGGAAAAATTTTTTAACCAAATAATTGCCATAAAACGCTAACGTCCGGGGTCCTTAGCAAAATTTTTATGGGGCAAAAATCCCCCGAAATCACAATTTTTTTTATTTCTGCGTTATACTCCTAAACTATGCATTTTATCGAGAACATTATTATATACAAAATTAAACTAGATAAAAGTACATTTCTAATGGTATATACTAATGTATACTTTGTATTATTAGTACAGTACCTATGAATCAACAAGGTTGATGTTAAAACCCTGAAAATGCATTTTTTTCCGAATTTCGTCTTTTAACTTTTAAATAGTTATTTTCTGAAAACAGTTTCGTTGTACTATTAAAATATAACGAATTCTCTATATAATGGTGTATAATAGATGTCACTCAATTTGTGAAGGCGGCATGGTTCGAAAAGGGTTCCCAATTAAACTCCATATAGGAGGGGGATTTAAGGGTCGAACCAGGAAAAACATTTGTGACCAAATAATTCCTTCACCAATGTCTTCTAACAGGTCCCTAGCAATGCAAAAAAAAAGGGAGATAAAAACGTTCGGGCCTCCTAGTAAAATTTTTAGGGGAGCAAAACGTCTCCGAAATAGCAATTTATTTTTATGCTTTCGCGTTGTACTCCTAACAAATGCATTTTATCGAAAACATTATTATATACGAAATTAAAGTAACGTAAATTACCTTGCTAATGATATATAATGATGTATGCTTTGTGGTAGCACCTATGATTCGATAAATATTGATGTTAAAATCCTGAAAATTAATTTTTTTCCCCGAATTTTGTCTTTCAACTTTTTTGATAGGCATTTTCTAAAAACAGCTTCGCTGCACTATTAATATATAACATTGTCTCTATAAATTGTCTGTATAATGGTGTATAATAATGTATATTCTACTCAATTTGTGAAGGTGCTACCGCATGTTTTTAAAAATGTTCCCAATGAAGTTCCATAAGTGCGCGATTTTCACGTTCGACATATGAGTTGAATCAAAAAGTTTTCCACGCTTGAAATAACAATTTATATGAATAAAATGGTTGTCATTTTGACCACAGCGAATTCTTAGATTAGAAATCTCTAGACCTTGAGAAATCGTCTCATCTGCTGTGGCCCGACCTGACCCGACCGTTTTTTATTTTACCGCTTAAAAATGCATTTTGACGAAAACAACTTTTTTCTTCGTAGACGAATAATTTGTATACGCAGTGATGTATACCAATGTATATTATACCCTATTAGTAAGCTATGTATTATATATATTTTGTGAATTCCGGAAGAAGGTTACATATGATAAAAGTTCACTCTCGACGTGGTTCGGAAGTCACGTAAAGCCAATGGTCCCGTTGCTGAATAACCACTGGTTCCATGCAACGTAAAAACACCATACAATCAAAGGAACGCTGACACGCTACTCGCTTTCGTCCCTTAGATTCCCTTCCCGTTCCCAATACTACAGAGACAATACTGACAATTATTCGAATACTACAACCGTTTGAGGTAGGCGGGACTGGGAGTCGGGACTGGAGATGTCATTAGCGGGGGAGACCTGGGCAAGTTGGCTACAGGGGTAAGTTGACCGACTCGAAATAACTTCAATGTTTACCAATAAATGAATCTCATACACAACTGCGTAATTGCCACGTGGTTCCTCAAGTACCCAAAAAGTTCCATGAAGATAGGACGTAGGTGATCGAATTTATAAACCAAAGTTTGATTTTGATGGTAGTAAGTAAATTTTTTTATCTTTGGGTGTTTTGTCATAACATCTATACATTCATAAAAGATTATTTTTCAGTTATAGCATAGTTCTCCTTATGGATTAAAGATTCTATGCCATTAAAACTTATCATTCAAGGATTCTTTGTGAACTGGGAAGTATTTTTGTACCAAATGTAAATGGTAGGGATGGGGCATGTTGGCTGAGAAAAAAAAGGGGTACGTTGGCACATGTGCTGGCTTGCCCCACATTATTTGATAACAATAATAAGTCTATTTATATGATCTACGCTTTGCTCCTGGATTTTCGTAAGGATAATGAGATTAGTGTCCTATCATTTCCTCAACATTGCTTTCGCTTTTCTTGCATTATGATAAAGAGAAATATATTTTTTCAACGATGATAAGAACCTTGCAAATATGTTTGCTTTCTATTCCCAGTAACCGAAACTAAGTGTGTCAACTTGGGCCGATCTCCCCTACTGCCATCTCTGAACTGTGTTTACAGATAATATGATAATCCTTTTTTTTCCAAACATCTCTACTACCTACCTTAAAATTCAAACATTTTAGCAATTTCTTTTGGATCGAATTTACACCTACCTTGACTGATATTCATACTAATGCCATAACTTTCTTTCGATGCTATTCATTCCGGGTGATTATTGGAAAACGCTGTGTTTTTCGCCCCTTCCCAGTTGATGTTCTCACTAACATGTACAATAATACCACTGTTCCCTGTGCATATCTCACACATTTCTTATGTTGCTCTGTTCTCTTTTTCGGTGCTTAACCCGTTTGACCAATATGAAAGTTGTCACAAGACTTGCAGGGAATTTTATTTACGAATACTTTGGTATTGTCGGGAGAGTTCTTTATAAGCACAAGTTTCAATGTTTTTTTTTTCTTCTTGTTTCAATGTGACATTAACGCCAAAATTCTTAAGAGGGTGGGCATATCTTTCTTGTTATTATTACAAGTTAGTACAAGTGAACTGTCTGTGTTGTAAGGTTCTTTCTGGTTTTGATACAGTCTTTTTTGCCACTATAAGGCTATTAGGATTTTTTTGTTTTTTGTATTCTTAATCTTGTCTGTTTCCTCATCAATATATTCAGGGCTACGTATACGTATTGCTCTTAAAAACATAGATGTGGGCACTGATTTCTTAACCTTATTACTTTGACGGAAGTAAAAATGCACACAGGAAGAAATATAAGGTTTTCTGTATTTCTCCGCATGAGGACATCCAAAGCGGGTAGGCAGCCATCTTTTTCCATTACCATAGTGAATATAATTGATGGTACTAATTGATTTAACTTGGCAACAAAGTTCTTTACGTCTTCATTCCCTGGCCATACACAAATTATGTCGTCAACATAAGTGAACCATGTTACATTACATAGAATTTTGTTGTTTAATATTTAATTTTTTTTAAAGAAATTCCCTACATAAGTATCTCAACACTGTTGGAGTAAGATTTATCATTTATTTCAAATATTTAATTCTTTCACACTTCCTGTTGGAGTAAGATTTATCATTTTAATTCAAATATACATTCTTTCACACATAATTGAGTCAGTTCAATTAGAGTGCTTTTATAAAGTGGGATATCAAGCTGTGTGTTCTCTAATAATTCCGACAAAAACCCCAGGAGATCATCAATTGGCATCTTTGTGAATAGTTATACTACATCAAAACTCACAAGCCTGGATTAACCATTAATCTGTGCACTACTTAGTTTACTTATCAGGGTTACATTATTCTTGACATTGGCATTAGCGATGGTACCGCCAATGGGCTAAGGATATCCACTAGGCCCTTCGCTGGATTGTAAGATGCGGAACCAACTGAGCTGATAAATAATTAGCCTGGCAGGACATTTTGTTTTGTGAGTTTTATTGTAACATACATATACGGTTGTGCGTGACCTCTCTAACGTTAAAAAAAAAAGTCCTTAAATAGTTGATAGATTAGTAACTGATACGGAAAAATCCTCTTGTTGGCACGAACTGTGATAATATAATTCTTGAATAATTACGAGCGAAGCGAAGTCTTTTCTGGAGACGGACTCATTTCTGGCGGCCCGGCCCCAACGCAATTGAAATGCTAATATCTCCAAAAGTATTGAA
>NC_061101.1:44287932-44290432 GCF_015104395.2 Macrobrachium nipponense
ACACACTACAGATCACGTAGGGGCCTTTTGAATTATAGGTCGCAGTAGTTGTCTCAAGCAGGGAGCTTGGACTAATGTTTCAAAACAAATGAATGACCACAGATGACGGCATGTCATCTTAGCCTACATACTTTTTCGTCTCTGGTCTGATCACATTCCTGCAAGCATCTTGGTTGACCTCTTTGTAGTTTTTAGTCTTTTATATATATGGAATACATTCCATATTTTATTATAATAACTTACATATGGAGTTTTAATTGGGAACCCTTTTGGAACCAAACCACCTTCACAAATTGAGTGACATCTATTATACACCATTATATAGAGAATTCGTTATATTTTAATGGTGCAACGAAACTATTTCCAGAAAATAAGTATTTAAAAGTTAAAAGAAGAAATTCGGAAAAAAATGCATTTTCAGTGTTTTAACATCAACCGTTGTTGATTCATAGGTACTGTACTAATAAAACAAAATATACATTAGTATATACCATTAGAAATGTAATTTTATATAGTTTATTTTGTTATTTTATATAATTTTGAAAATGTTCTCGATAAAATGCATAGTTTAGGAGTATAACGCAAAAATTTAAAAAAATTGTGATTTCGCGGGATTTTTGCCCCATAAAAATTTTGCTAAGGACACCGGACGTTAGCGTTTTATGGCAATGCTAGGGACCTGTCAGAACACATTGGTGAAGCAATTATTTGGTTACAAATTTTTTCCCAATTTGGCCAGTTCTGATGCTAAAATTCCCTTACTATATATATATATATATATATATAATATATATATATATATATATTATATATATATATATATATATATATATATATATGTATATATATATATATTGCTACTTTCAAAATGCATATTTCCCCTTCCCCTTTTGATTGTATAAAATATTGTGAATAAGATTTTGTTCAACATTTTTTTAGATTCCTAGATAGCTTAGAGATAGGATGTTTTAAATGTGTGTTCAGATTTTGCATAACATAATGTAAAAGATTATATAATGTAGAATGTAGAAAGAGAAAGATTTTCTTTGTCCGTTCAAAGCTAGAGTTATTTTTCCTAATCTGTCAACATGTTTGATAAACGAGCTCGAATCTTCAATGTGTTTTGGGATTCTGTAATCTAGTATGATAAGGGGCTTCTGCTTCAGTCGATCGAATCGAGTACTTGTCTTTTTTTAACAGAATCGTCTCATATGTGTATGTCTTTGTCAAAGCCACGTGCAGATTACACATTTTGTATGTAAAGTTGCGTAAGATTTGGAAGCTTCTAGAAGCATTATTGCCCAAAACGTTTTTGTATCATCCACTGTCCAGCTTCCGTAAGGGAGGAGAATTTCATTAGATCTTAGATACTCGAGGCGTTCACATCTCTCTCTCTCTCTCGCCTCATCCTTCTCTCTCTCCTCTCATCTCTCTCCATCGCATAGCACTTTTGATTTAAAGTAACATAACAATTTCGTATTGAATGGTCACTCGTAACTTGAGAATTTCATATTTGATATTTCTTAGAGTTTAATTAGTGTTAAATAGTGTTTTTTGTGGAATCTGAACAAACATTGTTTCGTAACGGATAGGAACAGTGGTTAACTAATAACTAATAACAGATGGTACGAAGGTTTGGTAAAAACTGATGGTAACAATGTTTTGAGTGAAAAGATTTACACTTTTACACATTGCAAATTTTTGTGTTTTGTGTTTGTTTCATTTTTGTGCATTTATTAATTTTCTTATTGAAGTGTATCTTTTTATTTTATATTTTGTGTGATTAGTACTTTCAGAAATTGTGATATTTTCCACATTTTTCTATATTTTCATTTGCATTCACAATTTAATTAACTTAGTTATTTTCATTGCTTAATCATTGCACATTTAATTAAATTTAACACTTGTGAATTAATTTGCATTTACTTAGAATTCTTTTCAAGTTTTATTATTAATTAGCACTTGTGAATTAATTTCCAAATTTCAATTATTGCCTAACACTTTTGAATTTTGATTGAATTAATTTTCTTGAATTTTGTGATAAATTAATTTCGATTTAATTTTACTTAATTTGATTCAAGAATTAATTAAACTTTACTTTGTTTTCAAGTAACAGTAATTTTCCCTGATATTGTGAATTTCACTTATAAATTTTGAGTTTAATAATAAATTTTTGTATTTAAAATTTTTGTAAGTGTTTTCATTTTTATACCAGTATATTTGCATTTGATTATTTTGATGTTAGGTAGAAACATAGAGTGGTAATTGATCTGCTTTCCTTCAATTTACTTAAGTGACTCAGAACCAGGGAAGTACTTAGACTTCTGAAATCAGGGAAATACTTAGACTTTTAAAGCTGTTGATGGAGTGATGCCCTTTGATTAATTTAATTACTTACAAGATTACCTCACACCTGTTTTGATGAACTTAGTCTGATTTTCTGCAATACTGGTAAGTCGTTAAGGGATCACTGTTGCCTTTAGAGTATTCAGTCGTTTAA
>NC_061101.1:44295432-44300432 GCF_015104395.2 Macrobrachium nipponense
CAGCCAGATAGTTGTCCAACTGCTCTTTACCAGAGTATTCCCCTCCAAAGTCAGATCTAATTTTCTTTAGGGTGTGGCCTGTGAGATTCTCCATCTTGGTCTTGTATTGAATGAGTCTAGACAATACTTCATCCTTGGACTTCATTGGCATTACAGTCAGATACCTGGAGTAATCGTCAGTGAACACAATAGCATAAATGGACCCACCAAATGAAGGGGTATTAAAGGGTCCCATAACATCAGTGTGCACTAGCATCAAAGGTTTAGATGCTCTTGATGTGCTTGCAGGAAAAGGTATCCTTCTCATCTTCCCCTCAATGCATGCTTCACATTTTCCACATTCTTCTTTCTTGACATTAGCCAGAACTGGAATTTTCTTCAAAGTGTCATAGTTGAGATGACCCATTCTTTGATGCCAAGTCTGCATTGATACCTTAGCAGGCAATGCTACAGTAGCTCCCTCATTATCTTTACTAGGCCAAGCCAGATTCTTAATGTACATCTTCCCCTCTTTCCTAGCAACAAAGAGTTCAATGCCACCCTTGGATGCCTTTGCTAGGTCACCCGCGAATAATACAGATGCACCCTCAGCAGTGATCTGTCGTACAGACACCAGCCTACAGTATAGGCTAGGGACATACATCACTTCCTGAAGCACAATCTTACATTTGGCTTGAATCACGATTACCCAATCCCTTCCACCAAAAGTCTATGTCCATCACCGATTTTCACAGATCCCTTCCGTTGCAGGTTGATGTCCTTGAACTTCTTAATGTCACAGCACATATGATCTGACGCACCTGAATCCAGAAACCATTTCTTTCTGACTGACCCTTTTGATTGATTTTGACAGGTGGATGCATGTTCATCCGTTTCAGCACATAGGAGCACTGCTTCTACTTCTTCAAATTCAGCTACAGAAGCCTAGGCATCCCCTTTCTTAGTGTGTTCCTCCTTGAACTTCTTCCATATTGGGCATTCCCTTGCCTTGTGTCCAGGCTCCTTACAGGTGTAACACTTCATTTTACTATCACCAAAGGTGTCCTGCTTCTGATGCTGATGATTGTGCTTCTGCTTAGAGTGCTGTTTAGCCATGGCTTTTAATGCCACAGGTTCTTCTTTGCTTGATGTCGCCCTATTGTGCAATGCTAATCGCCTTTCTTCCATCATAAGCTTCCTCTTTACATTTCTTGATGGGAGCCTATCCAGATCACCCTCGAAGGATCTCACAAAAGCATCATACTCCCTGAGCGGTAGCCCAAGTAGCAAGAAAACAGCAAAGCAAGTGTCATTTATTGGGATGCCACCCATTCTCACCTTCTGAATCAACTCATGCATCTTGGAAATGTAATCTGCCATTGGTATTGATGGCACTTTATCCAACCTAGCCATTACCATTGAAAAACAACATAGTGTGAATAATCCTAAATTCACCGTACATTTCCTTAAGTGTGTCCCACACTTTCTTTGCAAATTTAAACTCACCATCATCGTAGAGAGTAGAGCTGTGCAGCGCCTCGATGATGACTCCCCAAGCTCGGTGATTGACTCTGGCTTGTTCTTGGTTGAGCTCTGCCAAAGCCTCTTCTTCATTCTCATTATCGTGGACGTCATTCCCAAACCCAGGTTCAATGGCATTCCAACAGTTCTTGTCAATCATTGTCCTTGCTTTCGATCCTCTTCGACCAAATCGGTGAGTAGTTTGCCCCATCACACTGTAGAAGGATCTTCTTGGAGGTCTCTTCCCTTTCTTCACATTCGGCCATCTTGAACTTACTTCTTGATGATACGCTTTAAGGGAAGCTTAGCTATATAGGCTAACACTTTCTTCAGTCTGGATGATATCACACTTTTCAATCAGTCCTGACGTGTTCTGGGTCCATAACCTGTTACCCTTACTAATGTTCTTGGCTTTCTAGGATTAGTTTCACTTATTAACAGAGTTCCAGGAAGGGGCTGATTGATACACTTGTGTTATCGTCGGTACATTTTTTTAATTCAGACTGGAAGGGGGAAGCGGAACGCCGAACGTGCCGCTTTTTTTACATACAGGTGGCGCCACGACTCGCCAGCGAGAAAGACTAAATACTTCAGAAAAATTAACATACAAGCAGCGAGTGCCAATTAATAAAAAAAATATGAACGATACAAATCACAATATGCCAACATATATATAGATATATATATTATACATATTATATATATATATATATATATATATATATATATATATATATATATATACAGTGAGATGTTTATATTCAAAAATAGATCCAATTGTCAGTGGGTTTGTTGGGATCAGCTGATAGTATATGGTAGAACAATGAGTTCTAATGATTTTTCGCATTTTAGTATAGAATTTCGGATTAAATAAAACTGGAACACTGGCTTGGGAAAGGCATCCTAGGTACAGTCGTAATAGCATTGTTAAGTAAAAACTTCATATTTATAATTTTGTGGAAGCATCTAAAAATAAACTACTGGGATAGCAGTTATCAGTAAATAATTCTTTAAAAAAGATGACCTCATTGTGGAACTCAGACCTTGCTGAAGAAAGGGGAAAAAAAGCTCTGCAGAAAAGAGAAAAGAGGGGGAAAAAGGGAAAAAAAGAGTTTATCTTAAAATTGAAATTACAAAAGCTATAAATATTTATGCTCATATATGTGTCCATATATATATATATATATATATATATATATATATATATATATATATATATATATATATATATATATATATATATATATATATCCATATATATATATATATATATATATATATATATATATATATACACTGTGTGTGTTAAAATACAGTAGCACATTCTCTTCAGGGGCCAATAACTTCCTGTCTATTCTTCGAGAAGTCGCTTTGGATGTACTATCATCAAGTGACTGCCAGAGGTTAAGTCAACGCCCTGATGTCTCTAAGGTGGTCTGCACCCAAACAATGTTCAAAAGCTTTTGCCAGGTGAGTTGACTGACAACGGCGCCACGGAATTAAGGGCCATTGTAATTCAAAGCTCTAATGCAAACCAGGTGGTGGGAATACAAATAAGGTGAAGTAGTGCACTCAGTTACATACTTGATACTACCTACTTAATACTACCTTCCAAGACAAACTTGGTATTTAACGTTACTTATAAAATAAGTTTTGAACAGAGTATGAATTTTTCTTTGTCAATTCTTGATCTGTGTTTGACGCTGTATTACTTCTAAAAATATCACAATGTGATCAGTGGGCTATTCTTCAAATACTGTCGAGTAATGACCTCAAATGTAATTTTAGGAAACAGAATATAGGTGGTGTCACCAGAGTGGGTTTTCTGCCAACTTTTGACATCCTGCCACCAAACTCAGCACTAGCCAGGCAATGTTGTGGCAAAACTGGTCAAGCGCGTCTATGGCTCAAAGTCACATCACTAAAAGAATATTCATCCATATTTCTGCAGCAGAACTCTACTATATAACGTAGTGTATAACGCTACCAGGAAAACGTGCTTTGTACCTACATACTTTTCTTCTCTTTTTCTAGGGTGACAGTGGAGGACCTCTAGTGGTAAAAACATGCTTAGGTACATGGGTTCAAATTGGTATTGTGAGTTATGGAAGAGGATGTGCCTATGAGACCGACCCTGGTGTGTACACACGTGTACCAACTTTCCGGCCTTGGATTGATAACCAAACTGGTTCCTCAACTGCATGTTGATGATCAAATCCATCTCGTGGATTTCCCTAATGCTTCGATTCAAGACACGACTATTCACCCAATTTAAACCTAATATCTATAAAAAATCTTGATTTTAGACTTTCCTCGCTGCTACAACTGAGTTGATTCATTTAAAAACAACCTCGAGAAATTACCTTAATATTTTGCCTTATCTTACTTTTCAACTTATACCCCACATTGTTTACATAGCCCAGTATTTTCAGTGAAAAGCAGCTAAAATATATTTTGTTCTATGAAACTATCATAAAAATATTTTATTTTCGAGAAAGGTGGCAAATGGATTTAGAGCTATTCAACTACCCAGTTTGCCTTTTGTTCTCAACTGAATTTCATCACTTGCACTATACGTCTCTTCGACATAAATTTGCCAGTTTTCAAGTTTTTCTGGAAAGATATTTCATACATACCATCATGGAAACCAGCTTATAGGTGCAATTCAGAGGAATTGGGCTCTCAGCATATTTGAATGTGGTTGTTCTACATGGAGTGATTAATTCACTGTGTTTGTCTACATAGCACATTTAAATATATTTAATGCTTGCTACAGCACGCAAACTTTTAGATACTGTCTGATTACACTAAATAAACAATGAAATGCAACTGCCTTTCTTATTAAAAAAAATCTTATATTAAAATCCACAACTTTGCTTAATTTTCATCTTAGTGTACGGAAAATTACAATAACCTTTGACAGATCGCATTAATATTTTACAAAGTCATTCAGAGACTCTTTCTGCTGTTAGTCTCAGTAGCTTTCACATCAGGAACTACTTTACACTCCCCCTTCAAAAGAGAAAGTTTTATCTTGTGTAAAATAAAATAAATATCTTCAGTTGTTTTTACCGATAGTAGGTATACTCCCTCACTAATCATTCTACCAAGTTCATGCCCTATTTCTCCTCTTGTCATTCCTTCTAGCGTAGTACAATTACCAAACCTATTATCTACCTTTCTCACCGTTTCCCTTCTCGGTACTTTCATCATCTTGTAAAGTCGTAGAATGTGAAGTGGAATGGAATATGAAATATCGGCCAAAGGCCAAGTGCTGGGACCCATGAGGCCATTCAGAGATGAAAGGAAATTTAAAGGTGTAACAGAAGGAAAACCTCAAAGCAGTTGCACTATGAAACAAATGTTAGGAGCAGATGGAAGGTAAGGTGAAGAAAGAAAGATAATGCGAACGGCGGTACAGTAAAAGGAATGAAAGGGATTGCAGTCAGGGGCCGAAGGGAAGCTGCAGAGAACCTTAAGCAATGCCTACAGTATACTGA
>NC_061101.1:44305432-44330432 GCF_015104395.2 Macrobrachium nipponense
GAAGAATTGGACTTAGTTTAGATACCAAATGGGAAGAAAACCATAAGGGTCCATTGCAATATGAAGCCTAAGGAATATAATGACCCATAAATCAGTGCATACTCCTCTCATTTAAGTTTGAAAATTGTAGTAGACTGCTTAAAAACCCAGCAGTGTTTAAGGGAACAGAATCGAATTAATAGAATAAATAGCTTTACCATATAAGTCAGGAAGAGTCTCACTCAAGGAAGGGATTCTAGTAGCAAAGGGAACCCATTTTGCAGTTGCACACCTATTAATAGGGGATGCTGAAATTGGGGGCTCTCAATACCGGAAAGCTTAATAAAACACTCTTGAGAGACTCAGAAGCCTTTTGAGTCTCTCCAGTCCAAACAAAAGCCACCTGTTTTTTAAGGTTAGTAAGGGGATCTGCAATGTCTGAAAATTTCTTTACAAAACGCCTATAGTACCCAATTAGGCCAAGGAATCTCCTAATATCCCTCCGGCAGGAAGGGACTGGCATCCTCTCTACTACCTCCACATTAGCTCTCTTTGGAGCCACCTTTCCATTACCAACTACATGCCCTAAATATACCACTTCTGCCTTAGCAAAATCGCATTTACCCAAATTCACAACCAAACCAGCTCTTCTCACCACTTTAAATAGAGCTTCTATGCGTTTCAAATGAGTTTTCCAATCGTCACTATAAATTACAATGTCGTCGATGTAAAACACATAACCTTCTAAACCATAGACCACAGAATTCATTAACCTCTGAAAGGTTGCCGCTGTATTCGTCAACCCGAATGGCATCACCCGACATTGAAATAAACCCTGGGGAGTGACAAAAGCAGATAAGGCCCTGGCACGTTTAGATAGTGGCACCTGCCAGTAACCTTTAAGAAGATCAAACTTACTAAGATACTTTGCTTGCCCCAACCGATCGATACAGTCCTCCACTCGAGGCAGGGGGAAACTATCGGAACGGGTCACCTCGTTCAATTTCCGATGCGTAAATTAACTAAGTTATGCCGTGACAATTCTAAAAGATTTTTCTTTTTCATTTTTGTCAAGTATTTTTCATTTCTATGATGAAGCCAGATACTGTTTTTTTTTATCTATGTATATTTATGTTAGTTTATTAAATAATGTATTATAAATAAGCCTTTGTAAATAACTGTCAGGTCAAATACTAATCGATTTTTTTAAGTTCTATCAAGCATATCAATCTAAGGCTTCTATTATATATTAGAAAGCCAAAAATTATCAATCCACGATTTTGTATGTGAACAGTGATCTATATGAATTCAAAAGAACCCAAAATGTATACAAGATAACAGAGTGAAAAGGACATATGACACTTACAGGCCTAATCCCCAATACCTTCGACCCAAGGTACTCAAGTTGTTCCCAAGGTAGTACTTGCCTTGATCGCTCTCACCCTGTCCTCCAGGCCTATCACGGAAATACCCCACAACTACCCCCGCGACCAAAGTGACTGTACCCCTCTCCCTTATTCTATATACATTGAAAATAATATTTCATTTTACCTTGGCTGTTTTCCAAACTTTTCGGAGCCAACTCCCATGCCTTAGTCAGTATCTCACCAAGTCCAGACACAGTCCAACAAATTAATATTAGGACTGTCACCTTCCCAAACTTCTCTTATAACTTCCAGAGTACCACGAACACTGTGCCCAAAAACTAAATTGAAAGGAGTCAGACCCAACGACTGACCTGGAGATGAACGAAAAGCGAATAACAGATATGGAAGTTCCTTATCCCACTCGGACCCGTGCCAAACAATATTTCTTCAGCATGGACTTCAACGTTTGGTGGAACCGCTCCAGAACGCCTTGAGTCTCAGGATGATACGGGGATGACGTGACGTGTTTAATCCCCAACTCTGCCATTTTATATCGGGAGTACCTACTGGTGAAATTAGAGCCGTAATCACTTTGGATTACCTTAGGCAACCCAAATTTTGTAAAGAAATTTATCAAAACATCAACAATCTTTACTTTTGATCGCAGGAAAATTGAACAGTCTATCTATAATGATAAAAATATATTCATTCCCACTCCCTGATCTAGGCAAAGGACCAACTACGTCAATTATAACGTCCTTGAAAGGTTCTGACACCAAAGGAATTGGGATTCACGGCGTCTTCGAAATCATTTGATTAGGTTTTCCTACCTTCTGACAAATACCACACCCGTTGACAAACTTCTTCACTTCAGATTTCAAACCTGTCCACCAGAAGTCGGACAGAAGTTTCAACGCTGTCTTCCGAATGCCGAAATGCCCTGACAAATGATTTTCATGAGCCACCGACGTCAATCTCAACCTGAAATCAAAAGGAACCATTAACTGACGAACCACCTCACACTGGTCATTATCCACTTCTTTAGGCCTACTGCACCTGTACAGACTTTTATTAATTATTCGGTACTGAGGCACTGTCAAATCAAACAAAGGGCCAGACTCCTTAGGAAAATTATGGAATTCCGTCTTCTGTGCTTTGATAAGTTCTTCCCTTGTCCAATTTGGTTTAACAAAATTATCACATTACCACTACTACTACTACTACTACTACTACTACTATACTACTACTATTACTACAACTACTTTCTAGACTACTTAAATCTAAATTGGTTGTTGACTATGCAGCGTCAACAACCCTAGCGTGAGAAAGAGTAACCACAGAAATTTCGGGGTTTACCATCAAAATAGGGCAAGTATTGTTTTTATTAACTACGTCGTTACCCAAAACGACGTCTATATCTTTCACAGGGAACTTTTTCACAACAGCTAATTTAATATTTCCAGCAAATGACGGAAAGTCCAAACAAAAAATGCCGATAGGATAAGACTCCACCGAATCTGGAAAACCTGTCAAGATCACAAATTTTTCCTCAGAGGCTTCAAAATCAACTGGCAGTGCCCCTCTCAGGATTAAGGATTGCGTGGCGCCCGTATCTCGTAAAATTTGCACTCTCCTTTTCAAGGACGAACCAACAGTTGCCACACAACCCTCAGAGATGAATTTATCGAAACTGCCACCTTGTCATTGATCTCCAGTCTTGGTTTTAACAGACCCAGCTTCATTGTTTCCCACACCCATTACCGGTTTTTGCAGAACTGTCGAGACTTCCTAAAAGCGAAACACCTACTTTTAACATGACCCCCCCCCCCTTTTTGGGGGGGTTTTTTTTTTTTTTACAAAAGAAACAAACTACACCTTTCAGTCATAATTGTTCCCTGCATTCCTGGAAAAGACATTATTATTATTATTCCTAGAAGAGACATTATTATTATTATTATTCCTGGAAGAGACATTATTATTATTATTCCTGGACCACCTTTCATTATAATTACTTTCAGCCAGACATACCTTCGGAAATAGTATTCTGAAATTCAACTTTGTGAAACAAAACATATTCGTCACTAATTACAGCCACATCCTGCAATTTATCAAGTTTTAGTTCCTCCAAATGAGACTAATTTGTCTGGAACACATTGCTTAAATTCCTCAATCAATAATGATCCTTTCAATTTATCAAAACTGTCCACTTCCTTTCGACTTGAACCAGTCCTCGGCAAACTATTGCATCCCCCTGGGAAACTCTACAAAGTTTTGATCATCCTTTTCTGCAAGTTCCGAAAATGCTGTCTATAGGCCTCTGGGACTAACTCATAATCCGAGGCCAGACTCTCATCCAAGGTTACATATACCTTCTGTGCCTTCCCAATAAACTTGCTCTGTATTAAAGTAGTCCAGTGTTCTACTGGCCACTGCAGCATAGCAGCCATTCTCTCGAAGGACACAAAGAACTCAGCCACATTCGATTCTTGGAATGTGGGAACAAATTTGAATGCCTGAACCAAATTAATCACTGGACTAACAGACGACCCAGGGGAGGACAGCGAGGGAGAAGACGGGTTAGCCTCCCATTTTTCTCTTTCGAATTGCCTTTCTTTTCTCTCTCTCCTGCCCTAAACTTTTCCATCGCAAACTCTAAAGTCTGCATCTGAATTTGCCTTTCCAACAATTCCACAGTTACCACCGATTTCACCTCCCTATCACCGTCTGATTATACAGACTTAACACTTTAATAAATAGTTAACAATAACAATTCTTTTTTGATAGAGGGGTCAAACTCTATGTCCAAATAATTAGCAACAGTGTTCAATTCATCCCTATTTAGATCAGTCAACCTCTCTTGCTAGCCCTCTCCACTGATTACATCCAAAATAGCAGCAGTCTCCATTAGGAAAAAATAAAGAAATAACTTACAAAGCCAAATACAAAATACTGAGAGGTGCTAGACCTATGCCAACAACCATCACAATTAATACCACACACTGAGAACACCTTAGAGGATCAGAAATCCTGGCAATAAGGTCGCCAAAATATGTTACCACCCCTTTCAAAGGGCTAACATCAGACCAGAAAACAGAAATACACACTGTCTGAACAGGTGTTCTCTAAAGTTTAAGTCACAGATGGTGAAATAACAAACAGTGTGCCAATATTAACAGTGAGGGATAACAAATACCAGAGATAAAATACTAAAGTTTATTACAAAATTGTTAAAGTTAGAAATGAATAACAGAACCTCTGAAAATACAAAAAGTGAATGCCAATCACACAATGAAAACAAAATTAAAGCAAATCACCTATACCATTAATGATAGAACAAGTAAAACATACATACCAAATAAAGAGGGGGTTCTGAAAGGGAAAGGAAATGTCGGCAAGATAGAAGCCTAACAATTTACAATACTAAGAGAAATTCCCTTTTCTAAACACAGTGGCCACCAAAAGTCTAAACCTCCACGGGGTCCTCCTGGAGTAAGCAGGCACTGCTGGACCATAAGGCGGGACAACAGCGGACAAATAAGACAGGGTCCACACATAAAGGCTACAAGGGAGGAATAGCCTTCAGGGTCCTAAGTCAGGCCTGACCACAACACAACGGACTCAAGTTCCTCAGCATTAATAAAAATGTAATGACGTATACCTGCACTCGGTGAGGTCCCCCTGGCAAATACTGGCCCAAGGCTACAGCAAGTAGAGAAGTAGCATCGTTTTGGACAACTCCAGCTTCGAAATAGAGAAAATTCTTCCAGAATTGTGGAGTTAACTTGCTGTAGTCCCAGAGAGGTCATATAACATGAAGGCCAGAATCAGACTACCATACCTGGGTACAGGGACTTCCAATGTCACGTCAGAATACTGCAAGGAAACCAAAAACAGGACTCTGGGAATAAACAGGCCATGGATCAAAAACAGGAATGAAAACTCAAAATAACGTGGAGGAAGAAAACTTAAAACCCTGATAGGGATACTATAGTAAATGGCAAAACAGAGTAAACTAAAGATAATTAATCTAAACCAAAACAAAAAAGAAAAGGGCAAAGTTCTAACAAACTATAACAGCTCACATACAGGGTGGGACAAATCAAATGCCCGAGTTTTGAGGGGCTATTAGGAAAAGTAAAGCAATACTTACAGAATTATTTGTTGTTTTATTCGAATCACTATACATTGCCGTTTGTGTGATCACTTTTTGAAGATGGCATCAGGAAGATGGTGGCCATTTGTAGCGATGCACTTTTGAAGGCGATGTCTGAAGTTTTCGGCTGCTCTTCGGCACATCTCAAGGGGTATTGCAGCAATTTCCTCGAATTCGCATCTTCAATTCTTCCAAATTGTGTGGCCGACTTCTGAACACTTTCTCCTTCAGATATCCCCACAGGAAGAAGTCGCAAATGCTCAAAGCAGGTGAGCGCGGGGGCCACTCGACATCACCCCTCCGGGAACATCTGTCGCAATTTGACCATTGCAACTTGAGCAGTGTGGGCTGTTGCTCCATCTTGTTAGGATCCAGATGTCTCCCAGATTTGTTTTGTCACTTAATTCTTCAATTTCGGTTCAAAAAAGTCTTCCAACATTGCAAGATAACGTTCAGAGTTGACGGTGACAGATCTTCCATCCTCCTCAAAGAAATAAGGCCCAAACACCCAAAATTTGGAAACTGCACACCAAACAGTAACTTTAGGGGAATGGAGTAGTCTCTAGTGAAGTTCTCTTAGGTTGTTTTCAGCCCAATAGCGACAATTTTGCTTATTCACGCTTCCAGATTTTCGAAGTCAGTGGCCTTCAATTCTTGAACAATCATTATTTTGTATGGATGGAATGATAAATCGTAACGCAATATCCACCTTAAAGATTGGTTAGACATGGCCAATGCAAGTGAATGCTCCCGGGCAGAGCATCTTGGTGACTGTTCAACAGGTGCTTTAACTAAGGCCACATTTTCTGGCGTTCTTACTGTTTTTGGTCTTCCACTACCCCTAGGTCTTCTTGTGGAAAACCAGTTTCTTCCAATGCTTCAACCCAACGCCTGATTGCCTTGCCATCAGGGATGGGACCATGACATGGAATGTTGAAGTGCAGGCAGAAGGCGCACTGAGTGGCGATGACAGAACGGCAATTTACAAGATACGTGCGCACTCCAAAGCCGCGATGTTCACCCGACCAAGGCATGGCTGCTACTGAAAATGGCAGGGTTTGGTGGTCACAACGAGACCACACACATCTTTCCATCACCACCACAGCCGTTGCGCGCCTTTCAAAATTCAGGCATTTAATTTGCCCCACCCTGTATAACCCAATAGGAACTCATAAGCACAACAAATCTAACAACACAGGCACAACAACTCTAAAGCAAATAATATCAAACTTAACAACAACTAAACAACAAATCAATAACACAACTTAACTGACTTTCAATGCCTTCAACACTCTTCACAGACTGCTGCCGACACTACTGATCATCACAGGCTCTGACCCAAGGCTGACTGAAAACTCTGATCCTAACAACTAACACCAACTGCACCAGCAGACAACCCAAAACTCACCAACAGCCAATTCAATCGTCAACCATCCATCCACCAATTACGCCCTCTCTCTCTCTCTCTCTCTCTCTCTCTCTCTCTCTCTCTCTCTCTCTCTCTCTCTCTCTCTTACGGAAAACCAAAACACAAATACATACTACACGATCTCAACAGCAACACAAACCACAAAACTTACTCTCTCTCTCTCTCAAGGATGTTGTCAAATGGAACTCCCATAACTCCTCCATAGTGTTGGCGCACCTTCTCGGTGGCCGCGAGTTCGATTCTCGGACATTCCACTGAGGGGTAAGAGATGTGTATTCTGGTGATAAAAGTTCACTCTCGAAGTGGTTCGAAGTCACATGAAACTGTTGTTCCCGTTGCTGAATAACCTCTGGTTCCATGCAATGTAAAAACATCATACAAACAAACAAGCCCCAAGCTTAAGGAGCCAGGGTTGCTTAACAGTTGTCCCAAACGGGAATAGAACGCTTTAACAAACGCTCTTACATTAACTTTTTTTGTTGTTGTTTACTTCTTAAGTGTTTTATATGATAGCTGATATTTTAAAAATTAAAGTCTTTTACCACTGTTTTCTAATAAATATCATTTCAATATTATTTTGTTATCAAAGCTTAGAGTAAAAGAAATCTTGATTTTCTTTTGTGTGTGTGTGTTTTATTCTAATTTCAATACATGAAATCAGTACAATTATTAGATATAAGAAGGATAAAACTATGATACCAATATAGGAAAAAATATCAATTACAGGAAAAGAAAACCAATAATCGTGGATATGGCAGGGCTAGATAAATTTACGTAGTATTTTAGTTCCAAGATATACGAAGAAATAAATCAGTGCAAAGTGCTGTGGAAAAATAAAGAAAGTATCTAAATTCATATTTTCAGTTACCCCTTAATCTTAATTTGATATTGGTCTCGGTCGTCTCAAGCACCTACTTCCTTCTCTATCGATCAAAATGGTTAAAAATGCCTTTAACAAAATATTATTCGGAGAATTTGACAACTCTCTTGGTTTTTTTTGCCAAAGAAGATCAATCATTTCCTTCAAGACAAATGGAATACCTTGAACAAAGAACCTATGGTCAAGTGTTTGAGCACAAAGGCACGCACGATTCATGGTTCCTCTAAAAATTCCCTGAATGTTACCGGTTCACTTGCACCCTGTACCCCCATATTTATGAGGAAGAATACCAGTCATATAAAAAACAACCTTTTGTTTCAGTGGATCTGAGGTATCAAGTGATTCTCCAGTGATGCAAATTTGGAAACTTTCTATAAGGTTAATATCCTCTTAACAAAGCTCATCTTCACAGCTGGAGCACCGGGGTGCATGGGGGTCCGAATTGCTGTTATGTTTTCTTATAGCATCATGCTTCACCATTTGGTGCAAACGCTGAACTTTACCAGCAACAAGGACATCCTTGACATCAATGTAAACTTTGGATATGTTTTGCCTTCTGTATTTTCTCAAGATCCTCTTGAGAAATTTTTTGGACAGGCCAGCAGCGGTTTGGTGGAAATTTTTACTTTGATGTTAAGGATGTCCTTGTTGCTGGTGAGTTCAGCGTTTGCCCCAAATGGTCAAGCATGATGATATAAGAAAACATAACAGCAATTAGAGTAAAAGACAAAAATAAAATCAATTTTTTTAACCCTAAGCTTTGATAAAAGAAAATATTTAAATGATGTTTATTAGAAAACAGTAATAAAAGACTACTTTTTCTTAATCAAAACTTTAGTAAACAGCAACAAAAAAGTTAAAGTAAGAGCGTTTGTCAAAGGGCCCGCTATTCCCGTTTGGGACCCTAGCATCGGAGTCGCTAGTCCTCTTTTCAACTAGTCTATGCAAACTACTAATTTACAGATGGACAACTCGTAATAAATTTCCAAACTTAGTTACGCCAAAGATTACAGAATCAGGGACTCCTCATCTACCACTGAACTTGCTCTTTTATATACTGTACTATTTAGTTTGATGCTTTACAGGAATTATACGAGGAAAAAATATTGTGGTGTAATACTTATTGTTATTATCACTGAGTTGAGAATTAAATCATACTTGTGCTGCGTGAAGGTTCGTATTCAAGAAACTTTATGTATTTTACTTTTTATTGTAGAACATGTAAAATATATACATTTCCGTAATACTGTATTCATTTTATAAGTCTTTTAGTGATGATAGTAAAATGTGAAGTTTATACTATATACGTATATACACCAGTTGGATGGCCAAAAATACAAACAGTATGAAATAACAAATACATATGGTACGAAGCTGTTTTACAGCTTCAATGCACATTTACATATCTTTACGCAAATAATGGGGACAGTACTTCAAAAACAGTTTCCAAAGAATTTTTGCAAAACTATCCCTTCTTTCTTATGTGCCTTACAATCATTAAATAGTTTATTGATATTTGTAAAAAAAAATAGCAAAATATATATTTGGAAATACTTCCTAAAAATGAAATGCCTACCAATTATAGCATGCACATAGCAATGATATTTGCATATACCGTAAATGCATAAGTAATTTTGACTTGGGAATACTCACCAAGGGCTATGTTTACCAACACTTCGCATGGATATTACGGCAAGATGTCTAAAGTTAGATACTATTATTCGTAACGTGAACATAACTAAATTTTTAAGCCTGACATAAAACCATTTGTCAATAGCCTGGTACACTTTCCTGTACTGCTGCTTCTCTAGTCAGGGTCTTGATGGAAAAGGACTTGTGAAATGCTGATAAAACAAAGTGATTGGTCCTATATTTCCATCTTTTCTCGTAACACCTTATCCTTGTATCACAGAAAATTCGAGTGATATACTACCCCTACACACATGTAGTATGTGTATACACACTGCAGTATATCAGTCTAGACACCTAAAATAGGTAGGTAATGCATATATATCACATTTCGTGAATGCATTGTCTTTCATTTGAATTCCTTAAATGCAACCAAAATCTCATTACCCTACACTGCATCATCCTCAACAAATGCTTTGTTGTCAGCTGCCATTGCTCGCGGCTGTTTGTCTTCATTTTCTTCCACAGTATTTGCTTCTTCTCCGTCGTCCTTTGGCACTCTATTGTACCATCGTAGGAGAAGAACAAATATGACCGTGTTGGCTGCCATAAGACCCGCATAAAGAAGGGCTTCTTGAGAGGCTCGGTGCTGGAACGCACCTGTGGCAGAGCTCAGACTTGTCAGGCCAGCAAATAGCCATAGGCCTACAGTGATTGTGAAGAGGTTAGCAGCCTGAAGAACGGACTTCATAGCTGTCGGAGCTTCTGAGTAGGCAAAGTCCATACCAGATACTGAGAATAGAACTTCACCAATCGTCAGGAGCAAATACTGAGGGATGAGCCACAACATATGAACCGAAGCAGGTTTTGTAACTGGGAACACAAACAGAGACGTTTCAGTCAAAACAACATCGTAAACACCATCCTGGTGTATCGGAGAATCACCTACTTCAACTTCTCCCAGGTAGACCTTGTACTCTTGGGGGCTAATGGTTTGGAATAGAGTCATTCCATCTTTCACCTGAAATTGTTGTACCAGGGTATCATACTTTAATGTGACGTTCTCAGCATCTGGCGTTGTGGTTAATATGCGCACCTGGAAAATGAAAATGAGTGTTTACTAAGGAAAATAGTATATGAATATAGGTTGCAAAAGGACAATACGTATTGTATATTTAGACTTACAACTCAAATCTGCAAATCAGTAAATTCAGAAATACTGCTAACAGTCTGAATTTATTGTCCTGTTACTTAAACTATATGCTGTGATATTGCAATGAATAGTTTTATAGGTCATAATTTTATGTTTGGTGTTGATTTCTTATAAAACTGGGAGAGCACAGGAATAATATGCAAGAAACGAGGGTCATAGGTTTCAATGAGAACTAGTTAACATGAAATTAAATTTTAGTTTGAATCCGGGAATTTGATAAAAGAAAAAGATTCATTGGTTTCAGTCAACTGAATGTGTTAATAACTGACAAATTTTTGGATGCTTTTATGTTATCTCTGATAGGAATGTAAAAATATTAATATTAAGGAATATGATTGTTAATTGCTTGTTAGTTGGTATTACTTTGACATTGTACTTATGATAATGCTGTACTGTGCAATACTGTGTAGTTACAGCATTAAACATGGTCCTGTAAATAATGTAGAACTTATTTATAAAACTAAATAAAATCTTGCATTACTTTAGTTTTTTTTATTAGACTAAAGAGATTTCTGTGAACTGTACATAATTTATTTCTCCTGCGTTGCAAGACAGTTTAAATTTGTCTGTTATGAAAATACTGTAATATATGTTGAAGGTTCGTAATACATTATGTGATCTTCACTATTTAGTGATATAGAGCTGATAGTTCTAAGCCACTCATGCTAACTTTTAATAAGAAAATAAAGTTTATGAAGTCCATTGTTCATTTTAATGATGTTAAAAATCTTTTATTTATAACTTATAAAGTTAATTAAACATTTGCACTTACAAACACTTGCTCACATGCTGGCCTATTCAGTTAGAAAGACTTGAGAGTGATCAATTATTATTAGTATGTTGGATGTGGCCATGAGGGATTTCTGTTTATGTCATATTCCTCTCTTCTTTCCTATGTCAGTAGTATAGGATTTCCTTATCTTTAAAAACCTTTTGCAAAGTTTAGCTAATCATGTGTATATCGTTGGTATTGTACTTATTGCAAGGTATGGTGAGTATGCAATCATTACTGTATGTCTGTCCACTTTTTTAAATAACTGTATGAGTTTAGTCAATATATTATGTGTTCATACAGCATTTACATTTCAAATTATATATACATGCTTCAGTGTTAGTTAGAGGGAATATGGAATAGTTTCTTTAGTAACTCTGTTTTTCTGTTACTTTCTATTTTTCAGTTCATTTCGTTTTCACTGTGTAGTTTTTGAGTTGAAATAGCTTCATATTTTACTCAAAGTGTAATTGATGTGTGTTTTGGTTAGTCTGGGGCTCTTGTAGTGCATTTTGTTTTATTATTTTTGTTTGGCTGCGAATGAATCTCATTTTAACACTTGTTATTTAATGTTCTAAGGCTGCTGTTTTGTTTAATCCATTTTGGTTCTTATGTGGTGCCAGATAATGAGACCATTTTATCAGGCATTGTTGGTCAATCGTATTAAGAAAAAAGTTGGCCAGTTGTATCAAGGAAGATTAATTTTATCATTGTTATTTGAATTCTATTGAGATTATTTGGTCGTGTAGATATGGTTTACTTCCAGGGTTTATTATTGAAGAATAAAATGGCCTAAATTGTGTGGCTGGCTAATTTAATTGCAGAAAGAAATGAATGTGCTCCATCTACCTTTTAGGCAACTGAACTTTCTTGTCATTACTGATTCTTGACTGAACCATGAAAAGTGTACAAGATGAACCTGTGTTAGTCTTCTTAGAGTTTACCCAATTTATAATGATCATTATAGCAATAAAGGTTAATTTTTGCTCACAGCTTACCAACCTTTGCCTCAGCGTCTTCACTCTTGATATACTCAAGAGTTGGTGGTAATGATTTTGCTCCAACTGGCGATAACAGCAGTGTAGTTTCATGACCTCCTAAGGTTACTACAGTTACATCAGACATGTCTGGAGTTGGGCATGTGGGTTCGATGTTGGCCTTGATTTCCTGGGCATTTGTGGTCAAGAAATCAGGAACAGCCACCTGTCCTCCTGTTTCCAAAACGGCGTTAAAGTTAGGCAGCTGGATATTGGCTTCACAAGGCAACGCATTGTAGATATGGATGCGAGCATGGTCTGGTAAAATAAGAGTCTGCTCAACCTGTACATTAACAATGGCATATACAATAAAGGAGGAGACCGCAAAACACATGCCAGCAATCATTCTGGATGTCACTGTCGTCAGGAAAGCAGCGCGGTCAAAACAGGGGTAAATGACCAGATCAAACAGAGGAATAAGTGTCAGAATCAGCAAAGGATTGATTGAAGATGACATCTCTGGTGGGATACGGTATGTGCCTACAAGGCCATCAAGACGTTTAGCCTGGAAGATCATACCAGTCGAAGTTTGGTAGAATAAGGCCCAAAAGATGGGATATGTACAAAAGAGGAGAAGAACACGGCAAGTAATTTTCACATCCTTGATTAATTTACTGTCGTATTTCTCTTTGGAGCGGTCAAGCCAGTGATCTACAGGCTTGCGATCATGTTTATCCCATGATTTACGTATAGCATACCCTGCGCACTTGATGGCATTGATCAACATTGTATCCGGAGGGGCCTCGATGTATCGTGATCGACCTGCAAATCAGTGAATTGTGTCAAAATTTAGAATCATAGTTAAGATGCATTTCTTGCCAGCAAGCCTTTACATGTCATGCACAGTAGATATGACCATGCTGGTACTGTACAGCAGGAGCATGCACTTGAAAAGGAAATGCACTTGAAAAGGAAATGTACTACAGTAGTAACTGAAATGTAAGAAAGTTATCAGGTATACAGTACGTATCATATTATATAGCAAGGTAATGAAGACTGTGTAGGCTAGAAAACTTGTATGACACAAATCAGGACGGGGTGACACTGGTTCAGATACTACCCAAATCAGTGATGACCCCTTTAGGTTGGAAAAATACTATTTATAAATGCATGTATTTTCTGGTACCTACTTAGGTATTTGACAGGAATGACAAAAAGTACTAGAAAGAAAACTTGATTGAAATACTCCAGATTAGAAGAACAATTGTGAATGACTAATTCAACATTTCATGCACTGGAGATTGACAGCACTACTTATATGCAGATATATATTACAGTATACATGTAGCACTAACTGTACCCAAAGAATTCCACTCACCAGCTGCAAATATTACTGTGGAGCAAACCATAAAGCCTACTAAGATGGCGAATGGCAGAAAATAGCAATCGTCTCCGAAGCATTGCACTGAATCTCGGATCTGGGCAGTCATGAATTGACCGACGAAAGCCCCCGCGTTGATCATCCAGTAGAAGGCATAGAAGTATCTGCAACGTTAAGGGCAGTGCTAATCATTGTAAAACTGAAAAAAAAATAAAGTGCTGATCTGTAATTCAGATGGGCAGTGGTATAACTAACATTAGTGGCGCCCTATTCCCGTGCGTAAAAGTATTAACATGTTGAAAATCAAATGCACATTTTGAGCCTTAACAACTCGGTTATTTATTTTATTTCATAAAGCTTAAAAAAGCACAGCAGATTTACAACGGAACCTTATGAGCTTGTTAGAGGCGAATTTGCTAACAACAACATCAAAGTCCAACTGATTATTGATTTCATGCTCTATTGACATCTCAAGGTTTGACAATCTGAGCTGATTCATAATTGATCTTTGATGGTTTTTGATTAACTAACTTGGAGAAGCTTCTCTTGCAGACGGCAACACTTAGTCCGACGCTTAAGAACAGTCTCAATATTATAACAATATTTGGAACACAGATATCAAGGTTGAACTGTTGGATGGACTACAGAAGCTCAAGTGGTTCTCCTTCAACAACTCCGGCCTGCTCTTGCGACGTGTTTACGAATTCGTGAAGCTGTTGAATGGACTCCAGAAGCTCAAGTGGTCCTCCTTCAACAACTCCGGCCTGCTCTCGCAACAAGTTCACGAATTCGCGAAGCCGTTGAATGGACTGCAGAAGCTCACGTGGTCCTCCTTCAACAACTCTGGCCTGCCCTTGCGACGTGTTTACGAAATCGTGAAGCTGTCGAATGAACTGCAGAAGCTCAAGTGGTCCTCCTTCAACAATTCCGGCCTGCTCTTGCAACGTGCTCACGAATTCTCGAAGCCGTTGACTGGACTGCAGAAGCTTAACTGGTCTTCCTTCAACAACTCCAGCCTGCTCTTGCGACGTGCTCACGAATTCTCGAAGCCGTTGACTGGACTGCAGAAGCTTAACTGGTCTTCCTTCAACAACTCCAGCCTGCTCTTGCGGCGTGCTCACGAATTCTCGAAGCCGTTGGTTTGACTGCAGAAGCTCAAGTGGTTCTCCTTCAACAACTCTGGCCTGCTCTCGAAGCCGTAGTCAAACATCGCTTACTGTTCAACAGCAGAGTCAATAAATCGCTGTTCAGTGTTCTGATCAGATTAAATATGCTAGAAAATTCAAAATTTTGCCAGACCAGACCTGCCCAAAAGGTGCCAGAGTGCCACCTGGAATACCTACTGTTCCCTCGGCCCCCATTAGTTACGCCAGTGCAGATGGGAGCTATGCATCAGAATTGTACTGGTCCAAGAGGAATTGAAAATAGTAAGGGATACCATTCCTGGTCTGATTATGCAGAGCACAAAGATGGTGTATCTATTTTAAGTAAAGGAAATTGGAATTCTCTATGAAATGATCTTTTCAGGCTTTTTGTGACTACTGCCAGTTACATCAGACATCAAAATTTAACTGGATTTCCAAGCCTGATTTTGGGCTGCTAGCCATAGTATTTCTGGTAAGTGCTACCACTCTTCTAGCCCTGTTATCAATAAGAGGTCTGAGTGCTATGCCAATGATAATGACCACTTTATCTTCCCTGAAGAATTATCTCACCTCTTTTGCTCCTCTCTCTGTTCTGGTACTTTGAACTGGTCAGCGCCCAGAGAAGAATAGACAGCTTTCATTAATCCCGCACAGATGCCAAGCACCAGGAGACCGATGATACCAGTGAATTTGGCAGCTGTGATGGTGCTCATTATTGGCGTGACTGATGAGAGTGTAAAGATGGCGGCGCCTATGGTATATCCACAGCACATTATGAGCACCGTTCTTGCCTGTGGAAAAAAGACTGTCATTGAACACCGTTCATCACTTCAGACTAATGCAGTCTTTTGTTTCATGGAAATAATTGTTCATATTTTGGCACCATTTTTGTGAAAATAAAAATATGTAAATTTTAACAGAACCGAGATTACTATATAATGCACAGTGTTCAGTTCATTTTAATTGGAAAACTATGATGTATAACCAAGGTCAGTCCTACTTTTCTATGGAAAATTGGCAAAAAAAAATTCCAGCATTGATATGATTTTCCTTATATATAATTTTTTTTCTAAAGAGACCGGACAGGGCATTTTTCCAAAACCAATCTTGTCCCACAAAGAAAAGTGAAAGCCAAAGAAATCTTCGTAAATCATTGGGCTAAAGTCACTTCACCCAGTATAAAACTGCATAAGGCAAGCAAAAATGTTATGACAGAAATTCTATTATTCAAGGATGCTTTTAACTATAATCAGAAATAATGTCCTGCTCAGTAGTCCGAATTGTGAAGATTATGTAGCAAAAGGCCACATAGTACTACATATTAGAAGCTTTTACAAAGAATTATGATGATGTAGCGAAATTTGAGTCTCTACCAACTGTGGCATGTTAAGTCTGACCGTGCATTCACATGATGTGTTCCAGTCACCTTGACCTCGATCATCAGTAAATAACTCAAGAACAGACATATTAAATGACCTCGAATTTGCATACAAAGTATGTTGTCACGATTTGCATATTTGCCGGCGTATGTTTGTAAGCATGAATATTAGGAAATTGATTGGCTATTTAATAAAGAAGTTTGCTTGTATGTGGCCCATTGTTATGTATACTTACACGTACAAGTATATATATATAACACACACACACACACAAACACACACACACACACACACACACACACACACACACACATATATATATATATATATATATATATATATATATATATATATATATATATATATATATATATATATATGAAATTATAATAGCCACAATGCCCTCTTAACTTCTTGAATTCTTTGCTCTTTTTAGGACACGCTTGTCACTACAAAGCCTTGAGCTCCAACTTCTTGAGGCTTTGTAGTGACAATTCTTTAAGGGAATAATATATCCCCTCCTGACTTATCTGGGTCAACTCAAAGTCAGTGATGAAAAGTACGTAAGTAGTAGTGTGGAGTTGCATGGCTGAACTTATGTCACCTTTCAGTAAAAATAATCATAAAAAGATACTTGGAGGAAATAACGGGACTGTTTCAATGCAAGTTCAAATATCTCAAAGTAGTCAACCCAGGTATCTAATGAAACAAAGGTGAACATCTTTTTATTGACGTGTTATGGCATTTGATTTTTGCGAAGTGTATCCATACAAATGTTCTAAAGGTAAAGTATATGTAAGTGTTAAAATGTAATAAGAATAGATACAAACTATATGATTTAATTCATGATATTTCCACTTTCATCATCAGACACGAAATTTATCGTTCGGCCCTTTGAAGATGTTTCCGGATTTTGGAAAAAACGAATAGCATTACTTCGTTTACAAATGGCGTTCTTACTCAAAACCCATTTATGACGTGATTCTTTCCACTGGTTTGGGAGATCATATAAATCTATACTATGAAATACTGATTGCATTCACTGAAAAATAGTACATGACTGGATTTTCTTTGGGTCCTGAGAAAAATGAACAGAGTTTGGGTTCCTGGTAATAATATTAATAGACTGGGTGACTTGGCTCTATTCACTGTTTTACATTGATGGTCTGGAATACTGTTTTCAATTGAGTACATTCGCGTGTACAGGAATGTTATAAAATATAGACTGTCTAAAATTGACATATTTCAATGTTCACAAAATATACTAAGAAGTATTGATTGTATTCATTTTGATTCTGTCACTATTTTTCGAGGACGATCTAGATTTTGTACTGATTTAATTCTATTGCTTATTTTAAGGTGTTACAAAATCAACTTCACAAACTATGACATTGCCTGTCTGATTCTATTAAATGTTTTTCGAGGAACTCATAAAACAAATGTTATGAAGTATTGTCTATTAATTCTATTAATTATTATAGAGATATTACATCTATTTGAAAAAAAACAGTTGCTATTTTCTGTTATATTTCATGAGGGTACTGTTAGCTGGATCAAATTCATTGCATTTCGTGAATATTACAAAATCAGCCTCATATAATCCTACGTGCATTTTGTCTGATTCGATTCACTGTTTTATGAAACAAATGAAAAAGTACTGAGTATTCATTTACCTATATGCACACTTTCGGGAATATGTTATCAAATCAATGCTGTAAATTTTAAAGCATTCATTTGATTTTGTTCTGTATACTATAGCTTTTACTGTTCACGGACAATAACAATTCTCGATTTTTACTGTGATTCTATTCTCTGTATTTCAGAAAATACAAAAAGAAAGAAAAAAAACAACGGAATCATGACTGCATTTACGGAAAGAAATCGATCCACGACACTTACTTTTCCCAGATAGGTGTCGGCCAAAACGGCGCCAGCGATGGGAGCCAAATAAATGAGGCCCTCCATGACCGCCTTGACTGTGGAGGCCGAGGACGAGGTGAAGCCCAGCATCCTCTGCATGTAGAAGACGGCGCCGCCGAAGAGCCCATAGTAGACGAAACGTTCCAGCAGGTATCCGACCAGAACGAAGAAGGCCGACCTTGGGTAGGGCAGTTTTGCCTGTGCTCTGTCCTCCGCCATCTTTGAAGCGAGTCTGAAAAGAAGAAGGGCGGTATGAGAAGAAGAAGAAGAATTGGACAATAATTAAAAGAAGAGCGAGTCAGAAAAGAAGTCGAGCCGTCTGAAAAGAAGAACAGCATCTGAAAAGATGAAAAGCAGTCTGAGAAGAAGAGCAACTCTGAAAAGAAGAGCAGGATGGATCATTCTTAAAACACATATAAGAGAGAGTCTGAAAAGATGAGTGGTCTGAAAAGCAGAGGAGCGAATCTGAAAAGAAGAGCGAGGCTGAAGAGAAAAGCGCGTTGAGAAGAAGAACTATCCGAAAAGAAGAGCGATCTTAAAAGAAGAAGAACGAGTCTGAAAGGCAGAAAAACGAAAAATTGTAAATATCACTGTTTATTCTCTTCGTTGTCCCCGTAAAAGATGAAATACATATTCTGTTTATATATTGCAGTTTTCACTGGACTTTATGATTATTTATTTTTTTCACAGTTTTCCAAGAAAGGGAACGTTATACTAGTTATATGGCAGTTTCTTCGGTCCTCTGGGAAGGTAAGGGTAATACTAATTAAGATTATGGTAGCTTATTTTGTCCCCTACATCTACAAGAGTATGGTTAAAATTGTATTTGACTGCTGATTTTGTCCTCGGAAGAAAGATGAGGCGAAATTGTGCATTTTATTGTCTACTGTTCTCATAGATAGTAAGGAAGAGGATTATAATGATGCAAATCTATTCTATTGACTAAGCCTATCGTCATAAGGACGTTTTGATGGTTTTTGCATATCATCTCTACAATACTAGTTAAAATCTTGATGAAGCATTCCATTCTGATGAGAAATGCAGTGTCACAATCTAGAACCAATGCAGAATATATTCCTGATCGAGAGCAGCTCCATATTTTCGTGTTAATGAGGATAGCAGTCATTTCAGAATATGATGTTGGTTGTTTCTCCTGAGTTATAGTTTTTGCTCTGTGCTTAAACTGCGGATGAATCTTGAGGCTTGAAAAAGGTCATTTTTTAGCCATTAATTTATTTTTATATCTCTCAGTCGATTTGTGTCTATTATTCTGCTTATTGCTATTTTCCTCCCTTTTTTATCGTTTTCATCTGATTTTCGCAGTCACTGTCTTTTTACTCTATATTTTTCTGCTTTTCCTTCCTTAGCAAATTAACGGTCTTTTTTGCTTGTTCATCTAGATTACAAAGAACTCTGAATAATGGGAATTCAAAATATGAAAGAAAACTGTTAAGCCTATTGCTCATAAAAAGGAAATTCAGCTCATCGCCTGACCTTGCACATGAGATGTGCTTGGGAGGCCAAGAGGCTAGAAAGACAGAAGAGAAGGAACGGGAAGTAGGGCAGGACTCATTCAGATCATAAGATATGGCTGTAGCCGGGACCAGGGAGGGGGTACCTCAAACCATTGTTTCTCAACCCCCCCCCCCCCTCCCATCCCACCAGTAGACTATAAACAATTGTATTATTTTTCCTGTAACTATCGTAAATGAGTTAATTTCATGTGAGGAATGTAAATGACAATGCATATTTAAATGGCTGCAATTTTCGCTTTAAGAGAACTTTGTCTCATAGAATTGGAGGTTCATTTCCAGCACGTCAAATAAACTCCTGGTGGCCTGAAGATTATTTGACAAGGAATGACTCGTGTGGGCTATATTTGAAATCTGAAATGATCCAGTAATTGTTTGCCTAGCGGGAGATTGAATAATAGGGTGTCCACAAAGTCACGGGACAATTTAAAATTCTTGTAGCTTCGTAACTATACGTGATAAAATTAATCTATGAAAAGAATAAGAAAGCTTGATGTGTGCAGTTTTGCCGTTTTTCTAAAGTTTTATTTATTTATTCATTTATTTATCAAATATCCGATAGAAATATTTCCACCATGACAGTCGATTGGTACGTCTGAAACGCGTAGCTATATATAAATATTTACCACATCACAGTAACACCGTCGCATTTTATGTAGTACATAAAAATTAAGCTACAAATTTCTTTACATAAAATGACACGGTGATATGATGAATATTCATAAAAATATAGCTGCGTGTGTCACACGTGCCAATCGGCTGTCATGGTGAGGTGGGTTGATGCCGACGCTCAGCACCTACAAATATCTTATTAAATACTTGATATAAACAAATAATGAGTAAAATTTCAGAAGAGCAGCAAAACTAGACACATCAAGCTTTCTTATCCTTTTAACAGATTAATTCTATCCCGTATTCTTACGAAGTATTTCAGTTTATACCATAACTTGATGGACACCCTGTATAATACAACGATCTCCAAATCCTCAGCTTCTCAACACCTGCAGCCTGTTTCGCTCCTTATTTGACTTTTGGGTCGCGCGCACGTTAGGGAAATGCATAAACGAATTGTTTCATTACCATACTGATGTAATTATCCGATTCATTTTGGGAGGGTATTGGGTCCTAATATAGCATACGATTAATGTAGAGCATGTACGTGAATCCTTTATATGTCAGAAGATCAAACTTGTTCGAATGACGATAATGTTACACCAAAGAATTTTCCTTCATCAACCTTAAGATAAGAGTTAGTGACACACACATACCTACACACAATTAAACTATTTTGTTGATTTTTGCATGATTTGCAGCTTTCCGTACTGCAAGCAGATTGCAATATCACATTCACATTCGTCATTAGCGGTGCAGTATGCATTTTATCTAACTATAGACGGAAAAGGCGGGTTGGCCCCGAAAAGTCTACCACCCACCAGAACCACCTAGCACTTTGGAGACGCCAATATATTTCAAAGCTAATTCTTAGGATCTATAAATCGTTCACAAATTGAATTAGATTTAATACTGTGTAAATGATATTAGAAATACTGTGTACATCCTTCATGCATAAGCTACTATGTCTATGGGATTTAAAAATAAGCACACAACAAGTTTGTTTCCTGTCTACTTTAGTGCTTGATCGTGTGTTCAGTTGCTCGTGTATTCATTTATCTTCTCGAAACGAATAATAAGCAACAGATTTTTAACCAAGCTATTGATAATCAATATGGTATGACGCATACGTCAGTAAGGAATGTAAATGAGGGAAAATCTTTGTAACTTAAGAGTATTCCGATGAGGCTGACATGTAGACAAATACTACACGAAAATGTAACAGTTCATAGAAAGCAGAGATATCTTATTAAAGTGTTGATATGTTATATCTGGGGTAAATGTTTTCGATGATCTATTTGTTTGCTTCTGGGATGGCACTTGAAGATGATAAACTTCATCCAACAGAATGGCTGTCTGGATGCCTCTAAGTCTGCAATGTCATTTCGCAGTCTCTCGAGTTAGTTAGTTTCTTCGTGGCGCTACAAAGAGACTTACTCGAGAGGTTGAGAAACGACACCCAGTGGCTGTTCTGCTTTACTGAAGTGTCTTTGAAAGGGGCAGTTCTTTCGAAATAATAATAATAATAATAATAATAGATACAATCACATGTGTAGTTGAAGTTAATTTCTAACTCACATCGAGATCGATCCCAGGACTCCCAAATAAAAGGCAAGGGTACTACCAACTGACACACACAAGTCATAAAAGAAGTAGAATTCTAAGAACTGTAGCTGAGGTGTCACCTGGGCAGGCTACACACTTTGCATACCTGCCAGTGTTACTCAACTTCCCGACCCATCAGTGTCCCGGTATGCAAGATGGGTAGCCTGCTGCCCATTATGCCACTGGTACAGAAGCGCTGAGGACCTAGGCTTATTTGTGACCTGCGTGGGTTAGTTGGTAGTGCTTTTGTCTTAAATTTATAGTCCTGGGTTCGATCGCGATGTGACTTAGAAAATTATTATTGATCGTAAGATAACCGGACATAAAAAGAGAAGAGATCAGTTATTAGAAAACAATCTTAATAAGTTATTAGATAAATAGATAAAAATCAAGTAAATTTGTAAAAGTACGAGGATAATTGTTTTAGGGTGGTAAAGTATTTTACCTGAACTTCTGATATTGTTATTGCACAGCGTCCTCAGGGACCGTTCCGCAGTCCAACGGTATGAGGAATAAAACTCCTCTGGAACTGAGGAGTTCGACAGCGAGACTCATTGACCGCATATTGGTGCTGCTGTTCAGCGAATCTGGTCGATCTCGGCAGGAAAATGAGATCAGGGGTCAATTGTGATAGCGAAAGTTCTATGTTAAAAGACAACTTAATAAAAAACTGATTAACAAAGTCATAACGGCTGATGTTAGTAAACGGAAACCGACCACCACGAACCACTAATTCTAAAGGAGATGAATCTAATCAAGCCTTCCTCTCGGTCAGCCTTCCTTGTGAAGTCCCTGAGACTCCTGCCTAGCAAGGAGGGAGGACTTCCTCCGGGGTTGCCTTTCCTGTGAGAGCTCCTCCTGACCAGTTGGACCTACTTCGGGTCTGCTTTCTCCAAAAGAGACCAGATACCAAGCCGTAACCTCTCCTTCATGGCTGCTTTCCATGAGAGACCCTGGGGTACCCACCATTCCGGATGATAGGGGCCCCATCCTGGGCTGCCTTTCCCAAGTGACCTCTGGTGCACCCGCAGGGAATGGAGACCCACCTGAAAGAATGCTGACTTAGGAATCTTCGCCCCCCCGCCCCCACCTGGCAGGAGTCCAGCATCCTTCCTGGAAAGGCACTCATGGGGCGGACTTTTCTAATACTTTCTTTCATGTCCTATTGGAAGGCATACGAGTCATGAATAGACACAATATCGATTAAGACTTCAAAGAGCTTCCCTTGAAGAAGTCTGCTGGGCGCCAGCGTGAAAACTTGCTGCTGATTTTACTGCAACACGTTAAAGTAAAACCTCGCAAGGCTGACTCATAATTGTGGTTAAGAATTGTGGTTATCAGACATACTCCGTGTTTAATTTTGTTGTACATCTTCGTGTAAGATACCTATTAACTTTCACATTTACCCATCTGAAAATACCTCATCGCGATTGTCCTTTATCTTAGAATAGCGGATAAGGTAATGTTTTGGAGGCTACTAGGGGGTTAGTTTGAATATAGAGGGAAGGTTTTGGAACACTGTATTAGATAAAAGTGCGTTGGGACATGCTTCTTAAACACTAACTACTGATTGATTTATGCCTACTAAAACTGCCATAATAATATCTCGGTTATTGACCCCGTTTTAAACACTAAGAGAGAGAGAGAGAGAGGAGAGAGAGAGAGAGAGAGAGAGAGAGAGAGCAAAACACAATTGGAGTAATATATTTTATGTTATTCTACACATAATTGCGCACAAACACACACTCACATAATATATAAATATATAATATTGTGTATTACTTTGGAGATTTGCTGGCAAAAAGTAAAGTATTTTTTTAAACCTTAACAATACCTTTTTAAATTTATTTTACCATTTTAGTTTTTACTTTTATTATTGTTTCTTGTATCGCAATATACATTCTATTATATATATTATGTTCAGATTAATTTAGAACTTCTCCAGACTGTTGTACACGTTAATATTGACAATTTGCAACGCTCTTCACCCCAGGAAAATCTCAGGTACCACCTTCTTATAACGCTTTTACTTACATTTCAGAAAACATTATTTAGCGTCAATTATATCCAAGGATACTCACGAGCACCGTTAGTTTAAAACCGATGGCAACTCATACCATGATGCGAAGTAAAGGCCCAGGTAAACGCCACCATTTTTTCCTTCTCTTGAACAAGTTTTTGCTAAACTTTTAACGACCTAACGCTTTTTTTTTTTTAATGGATTACTGATCATATCTGGGTAAAACCAATGCTCACTTGACATTTTTCTTCCTATTTGCTGAGGCCAAACGTTCCCAGCGTAGTTTTTGTCTTACATGTTCCACACAAACGTATAACACTATCATGGCATAATTACGTGTCATCACTAAATAAAATGCTGAGCAAATTTCAAATGAAATGTATTTTTTAGGCATTAAATATAGTTGCCATTCATTGCTAATTCGTCATAAATGTCTACACAAATCTCAAACAAAGTACGAAAAATAGATTTAATAAAACTTGTTCGTAGCCAAGCTGCAGCTCGTCCTTGTGAGTGACAGAGCAGTACTCCAGAACAATTTTGTATTTCGTCAACGCAAAATGAGCATGACTGAGAAAACAATAGCCGTATTGTAACCTTGCACCTCATATTAGTAGTATGGTGGTATACCTTAGCTAATTTTGTGAAGATTTACAATGATAGCGGTAATGACAAGAGCGACAATTGGTGTTAGTACTATTATTTCCACCCCTCTCTTACGTAACGTGTGCTCTGCTCTGTTTTATAAAGAAGAAAAACGCTTCCACTGCAAAATACTCCCTAGATGTCAGGCAAGATTGGTGGTTTGCAAACTTTATGTCGCTGGTTTGTGCGCGCGCGCGAGAGAGAGACAGAGTGCAGAAAATCAAAATGACTCGTTTAGTGAAAGTTTGCTGATACAATAAATTAGTCTTCCAGTTGAAGTATGTCATGGTAATGCGCAGTCGTGATTATGTAGGTTCTTGGTTTAATTTCGTTCTTTGAGCGAAATGATTATGCCTGAATTT
>NC_061101.1:44337932-44345432 GCF_015104395.2 Macrobrachium nipponense
TCTTTGTTTAAAGAGCTTCCCTGTTGTTCAAACAATTACACACCCGCACACACACACACACACAACATACACATATATATATATATATATATATATATATATATATATATATATATATATATATATATATATATATATATTTATATATATATATATATATACATATATATATATATACATATATATATGTGTGAACCCTGGATAGGTTTCGCTATTTTAGTACCCCTTGAAAGGTGTGTGGGGTCGAGCTCGACCTGAGCGCCCAGAAAAATTTGTGAACATTCAAAAACTATAGCTATGCTGTACATTTTAATTTCTAAAATTAATTTCACCATTGCTGAACACTACTGAGAAGATAAATCCTACCCATCTACAAATTAAATATTTATTACAAATATATTAAAATAAATAGTATATATAAAAAAATAATTTACAAAAATGTTTACAAAAAATACAAAATATGCTATATACACACAAAAATTGAGGGAATCCTTTTTAAAACTATTATTTACAATATGTGACTGCCATAAAAGGTGTCGGACCCATAGAGGTCAAAATCTGAAAAGAGAAAAATAGGGTAAGTTTTTTTGGCCCCCCAAAAAAGCCAAAATTTCACAACTTTTTTTGGTACCTAAATGAAATAAGAAGTGGCTAATTTTTTTTTACAGAATAAAGTCATATTATCCTACAACGAAATTATGTAAAAAGATCTGCACTAAGATGTAATTTACTGTTATATCAGAAATGTTATTCTCTCTCTCTCTCTCTCTCTCTCTCTCTCTCAAACAATAATTTGTGAAAATATTTACAAAAAATACAAAATATGCTATATACACACAAAAATTGAGGGAATCTTTCCTAAAACTATTATTTACAATATGTGGCTGCCAGAAAAGGTGTCGGACCCATAGAGGTCAAAATCAGAAAAGAGAAAAAAAAGGGTATTTTTTTTGGCCCAAAAAATTGTCAAAATTTCACTAATTTTCTTGGTACCTAAATGAACTAGGAAGTGGCTAATTTTTTTTATGGAATAAACTCATATTATCCTAGAATGGAATTATGTAAAAAGATCTGCACTAAGATGTAATTTACTGTCATATCAGAAATGTTATTCTCTCTCTCTCTCTCTCTCTCTCTCTCTCTCTCTCTCTCTCTACAGTGTGTCATAATTTATTGACATAAGCTCATGTAATCTGTCACCAGAAAAGGCGCAGATCCGCTACTTCCCACCCCCTCTTTCCCCCTCTTGTGTGGTAATCATTTCAAGGTCATCACCCTCGCCTCCAACCCTTTGTTACACAAACTTGAGGTTTTTTCCATAGAGGTGTCAGCAACCTCTACATTATCATCAATATCACTTTATAATTCCATTAGAAGTAAGTTGATAACATCCATGCCCAGAGAATACTGCCTGCTGGCCATTGTTGATGAAAAATGCAAAAAAAAAAAAAAAAAATGCAAAAACTGAGAAACTGGCATTCGAAGGAAATTGGACCAAATGCCAATATAAGGCATCTCAGCCACAACCAATGGCATGCATAATGTACACACACCATCTACCTACAGTTTCCAACAATATAAAATTATCCCAGAGTCAACAGTGTTAGACAGGAAATCACTACTTGATAACTTTGCCTTTGTATCCTTACACATGTTCAAAACAAACTATTACTCAGAAAATGGGAAAGGAAAAAGGCAAGGCAAACACAGGTTTTGACATGATTGTAGTGTGTGTGTTCTGCTATCCTTTTGCAGGTCGATCACACCCAGATTCGAGATAGACGATGATTTAGGGGAAAAAAAACATGTTTTTTTAAACACTCCTCGGGTCGTGTCGACCCGACAAACCTATCCAGGGTAAGCTACAAATGTCCTTTGATATTCAATTCACTCCATCTCAGAACCAATATATTTTCACATATGTTAACTGAAAGGGAATTTTTTAGTTAGTAATAGTTTCGTCCTGTCGTGGAATCGAACAAGCGCACAGAGGAGAAATCAGGACTGAAAGTGACAGCTTCATTTATTTCCAAAGGCTTGTTGTGATTATATATATATATATATATATATATATATAATATATATATATATATATATATATAATACATACATATATATATATATATATATATATATATATATATATATATATATATATATATATTAAAATCACAACAAGCCTCAGGAAATAAATGAAGCTGTCACTTTCAGTTAGTGGGATTCGAACCCACATAGGTGATTTTTAAGAGAAACCATAAATCTGCAATGAAAGATATGGATCTAATTCAGCAATTCTGTACAAATTCAGATACTGTAACAAAGGAATAGATCCATTTTCATCATAATGCAAAATTGCGATGTTGTAGGTCTAAAGAATAGGTCTAAGGAATCCGCTATTCTTTAGACCTTGGATAAACATACTGGATTATTATTGTATTTTCATTACATTTACCTTTGTATATAAAAACAACAAAGTTATCGTTTAATATACTTGAAATGCTCTTCATAATTTACAGAAAAACCTTGAGTATAAGGCAAGCAATAATGAATTCAATTAGAATCAAACATAATAAAGAACCTAGCTAAGGAAAAAAGCACATGAAAGGAAATAGCCATGACTACGCGAAAACAGAGGCGTCACCCTCATTAACAACTTAGATCACCAACAGATGGCAGCACTATGCAGCCACTCCCCACTTTGGCCATCATGCTGGAAGGGTCTTCCATGGGACGGGTGCGTGGCCGCTTAGAACTGGGTCAGGCTTAACTGCACGGTAAAACTTTCGTTGGATTCTGTTTATAATAAATGATACTATAAAAAGTAACACGATGACTACCATTACCACAATAAACTATTTCAATAAGTTACGAATAAGTAGGCTCTATCGTCGTGTGTAAAAAAAAAATCGTCTTATTTGAATAAATAAAGGAAAGAAATCAAATGTAAACAAAGTAATTAAACGAAACTTCAAAAATATAGAAAAATTAAATTAGGTATTAAGAAATAAAGGAATAAAACTAAAAACAAACAAAGACACTTATTTTCCTCTTCCGTCTAACGGTGATAGATATCTACTAGACAGAGCATTCCGGAATATTAGTATCTAACCTACTCTTTAAATTCCTCGGTGTGATAAACAGCTGTCATTTTTTTCTTTGCTCACTGAACGCATTTTTTTAGATGGATTTAGTTATGAAGATTTTAGACATATAGTTATGAAGATTCAAAATATATAGTTAAGAAGATTGTAGACATAATATATGAAAATAGATACATCAAAAACATTAAACAGTTATAGTAATATTACTACAGACTATTGAATCCATGTAACTTGAGGCTGGAATACTATGTAGTCTTTAAAAGTTACATCCAGCTTTATGTTTCCATCATTATGCATTTATTTACATGCTTTAAAATTTTTCTCATTAGGTTTATACACACATTATACACACACATATAGTATATATATATATATATATATATATATATATATATATATATATATGTGTGTGTGTGTGTGTGTGTGTGTGTGTGTGTGTATGTGTGTGTGTGTGTGTGTGTGTGTGTTGTGTGATATATGTATATCACGACTTAGTTGCATAAGCCCCTCAGTCTGGGTTACAAATACGAACCACCTTCAAGGCAGTTACGAAAAAAAAAATAGTTTAAATGGTTTTAAATGGTATTGTTTATTGCATGAATTGCGTTTTGCAGTGACATTCAACTTAAAACCAATGGAATGTGCCTATCTAACATTTCCGCACCATTGGCAACCTAATTTACTGTTTTACTGTTGCTTCCAGTTAAAACGAGGAAGTTCATTATCAAAATGAAAGAAGTACTACCTACACAGGGAAGCACATGCGCATGCACTTATTTGCTATTCTGTTGGAATATGCTATCCTCTGCTCTATGCTTTGGTTTCCTTTTACGACCGAGGTTTAAAATTCACTCGTTTTCCGTGATTCCTATAACCTTCAAACTCTCAAGAGGTGGGGCTTTCGCTATTCTCTTGTTGAGTCCCACTTTTATGACTGAAAGTGTGTTTCTCCATCTTTATTATTGTTATTATCATTTATAGAACGAATGACGATGCGGGAACTAGAGCAAATTTCCATTAACAGAGTGAACAGTTCATTCTTTGAGGCCTATATATTTCATGACTCAATAGATAGCGACAATTTCCATAAAATGCAACTGAACAGAATTCTCTCTGTAGGCCTGCGTTCCCCGACCCGATAAATGGAGCAAATTTCTATCAACTGCGGCTGAACAAATTATTATTTAGGCCCAAATTTTCTGGCCCAATAAATAAAGCACATGTCCATTAACTGCAACTGAACTGTTCTTACTGTAGGCCTATATTTCCTAACCTAATAAACAGCGCAAATTTCCATTCTCTGTAGCTGAATTGTTCATTCTTAACACCTGTATTTCCTGACACAAGAAAGTCCGTTTCTTTTCTAAATGATTACGTAAGTTTATAGCGCATACTTCAGTCAGTGACACAAAGCGATCGTGACTGAATGGCGGGAGTGGCCCAGTTGCAAATTTAGGCTAAACGGAAACCAGTGCGTTATATTCGGGTATGTGGATTTGAAGGGCAGGGGTACATACCCAGAATCTAATTATAGTTCAACCGGATTTGGTTGATATTTAAGCGTATAAACTATGTTATAGTATGCCCTTTGGGCAGTGCCTAATAGGACATTATTATTATTATTATTATTATTATTATTATTATTATTATTATTATTATTATTATTATTATTATATGTTAATAAGAAACACTTCTTGAGAGAGTATTATCTAGTAAAGCTATCTGCCACCATGCAAAAATGTGAGAAAGCAGAAAAGAATAAAATAAAATATATAATTTATAGAAAAGACTTTTGTAGTTGTTACATCTGAATTTTTAAGGTTAATTGATTATTAGTCAGTTATTCGCTTGTCATTCTCTTCGAACTTTTTTCGATAGTTCGTATATGGCATTTCTACTTGAATAATAATAATAATAATAATAATAAATAATAATAATAATAATAATAATAATAATAATAATAATAATAATAATAATACCAACTCAAGAAAAAGAGGCTACAGAATCAACCATCTGATGTTCATGGACGACATCAAGCTGTATGGTAAGAGCATCAAGGAAATAGATACCCTAATCCAAACTGTAAGGATTGTATCTGGGGATATCAGGATGGAGTTTGGAATAGAAAAATGTGCCTTAGTCAACATACAAAAAGGCAAAGTAACAAGAACTGAAGGGATAAAGCTACCAGATGGGAGCAACATCAAACACATAGATGAGACAGGATACAAATACCTGGGAATAATGGAAGGAGGGGATATAAAACACCAAGAGATGAAGGACGCGATCAGGAAAGAATATATGCAGAGACTCAAGGCGATACTCAAGTCAAAACTCAACGCCGGAAATATGATAAAGCCATAAACACATGGGCAGTGCCAGTAATCAGATACAGCGCAGGAATAGTGGAATGGACGAAGGCAGAACTCCGCAGCATAGATCAGAAAACCAGGAAACATATGACAATACACAAAGCACTACACCCAAGAGCAAATACGGACAGACTATACATAACACGAAAGGAAGGAGGGAGAGGACTACTAAGTATAGAAGACTGCGTCAACATCGAGAACAGAGCACTGGGGCAATATCTGAAAACCAGTGAAGACGAGTGGCTAAAGAGTGCATGGGAAGAAGGACTAATAAAAGTAGACGAAGACCCAGAAATATACAGAGACAGGAGAATGACAGACAGAACAGAGGACTGGCACAACAAACCAATGCACGGACAATACATGAGACAGACTAAAGAACTAGCCAGCGATGCCACATGGCAATGGCTACAGAGGGGAGAGCTAAAGAAGGAAACTGAAGGAATGATAACAGCGGCACGAGATCAGGCCCTAAGAACCAGATATGTTCAAAGAACGATAGACGGAAATAACATCTCTCCCATATGTAGGAAGTGCAATACGAAAAATGAAACCATAAACCACATAGCAAGCGAATGCCCGGCACTTGCACAGAACCAGTACAAAAAGAGGCATGATTCAGTGGCAAAAGCCCTCCACTGGAGCCTGTGCAAGAAACATCAGCTACCTTGCAGTAATAAGTGGTACGAGCACCAACCTGAGGGAGTGATAGAAAACGATCAAGCAAAGATCCTCTGGGACTATGGTATCAGAACGGATAGGGTGATAAGTGCAAACAGACCAGACGTGACGTTGATTGACAAAGTCAAGAAGAAAGTATCACTCATTGATGTCGCAATACCATGGGACTCCAGAGTTGAAGAGAAAGAGAGGGAAAAAATGGATAAGTATCAAGATCTAAAAATAGAAATAAGAAGGATATGGGACATGCCAGTGGAAATCGTACCCATGATCATAGGAGCACTAGGCACGATCCCAAGATCCCTGAAAAGGAATCTAGAAAAACTAGAGGCTGAAGTAGCTCCAGGACTCGTGCAGAAGAGTGTGATCCTAGAAACGGCACACATAGTAAGAAAAGTGATGGACTCCTAAGGAGACAGGATGCAACCCGGAACCCCACACTATAAATACCACCCAGTCGAATTGGAGGACTGTGATAGAGCAAAAAAAAAAAAAAAAAAAATAATAATAATAATAATAATAATAATAATAATAATAATAATAATAATAATAACAATGTATACAGTCAATTCATAAGTATGCTTACATCTTAATCGTGATCATACAAAATATTTGACAAGAAATTACAAGGAATCTTAATACAATTGGATTTCATTACCTATTTTGAGATGAGGTTGCTAGACTCACGCCAACCCCTACCGGAGTTACAGTGCTTATATGCCAAAGCTATCTAACATTTCCTCCGAGGTCGCACACTCAAAGTCTAACCATAATAAAAGTTCTTTAGCTCCGGCAATCGGACGACCAATCAAAGAGCTTGAATTATGAACGCATTCAAAATGAAGATACACAAAGATGAATGGAATATAGGAGGTTACCAATTGACACATCTGTTTATTTATTGATTGGTTAATTTATTTCTTTCTAATAAACAAAATCCCTGAAAAGGAATCTGGAAAAACTAGAGGCTGAAGTAGCTCCAGGACTCATGCAGAAGAGTGTGATCCTAGAAAAGGCGCACATAGTAAGAAAAGTGATGGACTCCTAAGGAGGCAGGATGTAATCCGGAACCCCACACTATAAATACCACCCAGTCGAATTGGAGGACTTGATAGAGCAAAATAATAATAATAATAATAATAATAATAATAATAATTATAAAGTAGAGGGAAAGGTAAGATTAAAGTCAAAACGTTTATAAGAAAATGCTAGAAATAGGAATGGAAATAAAACAAGAGAGAGAAAAAATTACGAGAATAATAAAATTGAACTAATACCTGATTAAAAAGTGAATGAACGCGCAAATACACTCTTATTAACATGAATACTTAGAAAATAAGAAAGAT
>NC_061101.1:44350432-44397932 GCF_015104395.2 Macrobrachium nipponense
AATTTATAACTAGAAATGCTGAAGTTCCTGCTTCATTTAGTTCCTAATATATATATATATATATATATATATATATATATATATATATAATATATATATATATATATAATATATATATTGTTTCTCCCTCTATGTTTTATCTGCATCGAATTTTGATATGAAAGGTATATTTGCTATTAATGGAGGAATGAACGACATCTTTCCACGAATTAAAAAGAAATATCATGCAAATATTGAGAGACTAGGAGATGGTAGCAGAAACGAACAAGTGAGCGATTGGGCGATGCATGAAAAATAATAAAAACGTGTCAGAGAATTCCTGCCATGCCATAATATGTAGTAAGCATTTTGGGGATAACCAAGTTTCGCGGTGATGAGCAGACCCCCACCACCAGATGTCACCATCGCTATACAACGACTAACCAAGGAATGAGAATGCTAGCAATATGATCACTCCTCCATACTATCAACTTTTGAATGTGGAATTCTCTTCTTTTACCTGCGTTTATTTAAGAAAAGATGCCAATGTATACCAGCACAGTGAGTGTCGAAGCCCAGAAACTACTGCTTAGCAAATCTTTACCATCGGTTGACCTTAATGGTCGCCGTAGGTGATTGTTGTATTCGGTAACAGAAGGCAGGAGACTACAGGAAAGGTTATTTCCCCTGGGGCCAGGCTTCGTCAGTAGGTATGTACATGGAATTAACTGAGAGTTAGAACATTCTCTCTCTGTCTCTCTATCGATCGAGAGACTGAAAGTTGTAGGGTACGAGATTGTTGCTGTTGCGTTTTGCAAATTCACTCGGCGGACGTACTATAGTACCATTTACCCTGAGGATATAGTACCGGTTGTTGTAGAGAGGTGTGCCGTTACATGGAATGAGATAAAGACTGTTTTAGAAAAGGAGAGAGAGAGAGGAAAATGAATGCTAAAGACAGACCTTTATCGTTGATAAGTGTTATATTTCGAAAACCCAACGATGAACGCAAAAGAGTTGAACTTCCCAGTTGAATCTCTCCAGTCAGAAGCAAATACATAAGCAAAAAATTAAAATAAAACTTACTGAACAATTTTAAATCGCAATTAATGCCATGACATGAACTATAAGTTATTTACTATCGTTTTTTCAAAAAATATAGTAGAAACGATCGTAGGATTTAGATAACCATATCTCAGCAGACACATGGCTGCATTCCGTGTTTACGGAATTGAACATTGGGATAACGGCTGCCTGTCATGCAACTTTTGAGCGAAAAGAAATGACGCTCTCATGAGCCACAAGCACGCGAGTGCTCATTAGTACGAGCTGTAAGCTATGGGCTCAACCTCCATGAACCGCAAAACTGTTTCCTTGTAGATTTCTTTTGAAGACGTCCCCGTACGGGGTTAGTACTGTCGGTGGACCTCACGCGGTGTACTGTAGGCATTATTTAGGTTCTTTGTAGTGTCCCTTCGAGCTGCTTCCCCTTTTATTTCTTTTACTGTAGCCCCTTTCATATTCTTTCTTCCGTCTTACTTTCCTCAACCCTCTTCTACAATTATGCCATCGTGCAAAGCGAGGTTTTCCTCCTGTTACAGCTTTTAAACATCTTACTCTCAACTTCCCTTCAAGCGCTAAATGACCACATAGGTCCCAGCGCTTGGCCTTTAGCCTAAATTCTGTATTCCTTCCTTCCTTCTTTTTTAAGAAGCTTACTGACAATATGTGATATCAATAATTACAAGAATCAGAAGTAAGATTCGCAATGAATGCTTCTGTTTCCATTGTCTTTATCAATAATACGTTTAGTTTCCTTTGTCACAGACATGTTGGAATTATCAGAGCATTGATTTTGGGCATCTTTTGTTATAAAAAACGTAATTCTCTCTCTGTTATCAGGAACACGATTCAGTTTACATTATCGAAAACATGATTCAGTTTCCTTTAACATAACATGGCGCCGTTTCAGTTATCAGGGACATGCTTCTGTTTCCTCTGTCAGGAAAACTGACTTTTTTTTCATTTATCAGGAAATTTAATTCTCAAAACAATGGGATTCATGTTCCCTGTACTGAAACAAAATTAGACTCACGGCAGAGGAAACGGAATTATGTCCCGATAATGGAAATAGCATCATCTTATGATATGGGGAACCGAGTCACGTTCCCGATAATGGGAAATTGATCATATCCCTGACAAACGGAAAAGAATTTAGGTTTTGATAACCAAAGAGAACAAAATCAAGGTCCAGATTATTTTGAGGAACAATTCTGCGCCCTTTGTCAGAAATAGATTTCGGTTTTCGTTATGATAAGCTATATGTTGAAAACACCAATTCCATCATAAGTTGTTCCTTGTCAATTTTATGATTCCACGTTGGCAAAATCAAAGAAAATCCTCATTTCTCCAATCATTCCAAAGCCAAAATTCCTTCTCCGTTCGGAGAATGTGTCGCGAGTCTGATAACCTAAGAAGAAGAGGAAGAGTAAGGAAAAGGAGAAGAAAAATAAACTTGTTTCCCGAAGAGCCATCTGGCGCTAGGCGGCCTCGGAATCTTCGAAGACTCTGATCTACTGGTAAATGTTTCATTATCCGCCTTTACTCCTGAGACGCGTGGCTCCAGAAGGTGCTACCCTTCCGATTTTCATCAAAAATGTTATAATACCGTTACATGACACTTTTTCTGAAGGCCTTTCGATATAGCAACGCTGGAGAGAAATCCAACTTTATACTTTTTTGTTGAGCAATATCTGTAGAGAAGCATCCGTCGATCGTCTAAGTCACAATTAGCTTCGTTTCTCTGAGGCTTTTCAAGGCGTACTTTTACGAACGACTAACAAATGCATCGAGACACAAGTTATCAAAATACAGCCATTCAGTTCGCTAGGAGTTTCATCTTGGCCACGACTAAAATGTGGAACAGTTATCCCAGTGCATTTGTGGGATATTCTAATCTCCAAAGATTGAAACGAGGAGCAAATTCATTCCTTCTCTCTGCCGCTGACGTCTCCCGCATTTCAAGTGTATCTTTTTTTTTTTTCTATACCATCGCATTTATTTATTTAATCACCCGTTCCTATAAGTTGTCTGTGTGCAGGCTGATTTCCCTTTGGGGCCCTCGTGGGTTTGTAGTCGGTTGACTCTGTCCATAAGGGTTATCAGCTGAAGATTTAAAGCAAGAAACAACGAAAGCATCAGGTTACCATTACGATGATAATGATCATAACATCTCTTCCATAGAAGCTCTCGGTTCGTAATATACTAGATAAGGACACGTGTTATCTTTATGACTTGCGAATATAAATTAAGCTGCAATGCCATATTTCCTTGTGCTTTTTAAGGTCAAAGTCCAGTGAGAGTGGGGAGCTGATACCCTTTTGTATCCGAGGGCAGATGTCAACAATATAAATTACAAAAGATTAAGAAGAAGAAGAAGAAGAGAGAGAGAGAGAGAGAGAGAGAGAGAGAGAGAGAGAGAGAGAGAGAGTGGGAGAGAGGAGAGATTAGAGAGTTAGAAGAGAGAGAGAGGTTGACCACCCTGCAATGTAATTATACGTATTTTTAATGTCAGGAAAGTATTTATTTTGAGTTTAATTATTGATCGCTTTGTATTTTCATCTGTATTTTTTCACGAGACTCCTCCAAAATAATGGATAAAAATTGTGGTAGTAACTAATACACATATTTGCCCAGTTTACTACTGCAAATAATTCTATTTCTATAAATAATAACGGTAGTATTAATCACACATATGTGCTTTGTTTACAGTTAACTGTTTACCTGCCCGGAAGGGTGGTTCATGTTACGTTACACGAATTCAGCTCTCGGGAGTATAAAGGTAACTCTTACACCGAATCCTACTCTCAGGAATTGAGGAGGCGTTTAGACGTTTACACCCTTAAAGAACATAGCGTTCAGATACAAACCTGCCTCAGACAGACATCCAATATACCGTTTTAAAAACTGTCAAGCCAATCGTCAAAACAGGTTTTGGAGCCGCAGAAAAAAAAGAACCAAACCTAAACTAAGACAAATACATTCAGAAGCCGTAAAACACTCGACAATGCCTATCGTATGCTCATCCAAAATGAACGAAATTGTAAGCGCACCTCACGCCTCAGGCGATTTAAACGGTCGAGTGGGAACGTGGCACAACCTTCCTCCACCAAAGAAACCGAGAGACTGGCGGTGGTGGCCCGCTGTTTCGAAGTCCACTCTTCCTACAAGACGAAGGAGTCCAGGAGGAGGAGGAGGAGGAGGAGGGGGAAGAGGAAGAAAGGTACCAGTTTCCCTGGCATCTCGTCGTGATTTGCGTAGAACGCGAGAGATGAGAAATAGAAATATTATGATAAATAAAAAAAAATATCGTGATAAATCTGATTTACGAAGGAACTTAGTTCATCATAAAAATGGAAAAAAGTATTTAAAGATCAAGAGTTTAAGAAACATTGCAGAATTCCACTTATTTGGAGTATACTAATATAATGAACAGAATATAAGAATTATATAATAGATTTTGTTATATAATAAATGAAGGTTAATTTTAAGGGTTAACGTCCTAGCTATGTAAAATGCTCACACACAAACGCATATATATGCATTAAGCTCCAAATGCCCTATGTAATTCGCTCTATCTCGGAATTAATATATTTCTAATATGTTAACCGAAGGGAAATTTTTTAGTTGATAATAATTGCGTCCTCTCGTGGATTCAGTGAAGCCTAAACAAGTTGGCCAGGTTGGTTTAGGAGTCACTGAAGTCCTGATTTCTCCTCTGTCAGTGCGCTGGTTCGAGTCCACGAGAGGAAGAAATTATTATCAACTAAACAATGCCCCCTATATATGAATATATGAAAATATATTAATTCGGAGGTAGAGCCAATTGGATATCAAAGGACATTTGTAGTTTAATGCATGTATATGAATCATGGTGATGTGATAAAATTCATATTAGCCATATATCCTATATATATATATATATATATATATATATATATATATATATATATATATATATATATATTATAATTTATATATAATATATATATATATATGTGTGTGTGTGTGTGTGTGTGTGTGTGTGTGTGTGTGTGTTTAAATTGAAATGTTACTGAAATCTGAATCATACCGTCTGTCGCTCCAGTGAGAGCAACATTGGAGTCACAGTGAAATTTTAGAATCAGTGATGTGTTGAATAACAAGTTTCTTTAATTTCATTACATAAGAGCGTTTTCTTATTTATTTCATCATTGGAAGTATATTAATGACTTTTGTTCAATGAGACAAAATCTCGAAACGAGAGAAAGAATTAAGAAATAAATCCAATCTCTCTCTCTCTCTCTCTCTCTCTCTCTCTCTCTCTCTCTCTCTCTCTCTCAATTTAATAGAGGATATAGATGACTAATGGTCCACACCTAGTTTCGGAGAACTTAGCGCATGCGTTCGACTCACGAGAACACGGGAAGTTGAAATGCAAAACATTGTATCCTGACTGACCGTAATAAAAATATTCCTCCAAAGAGACTTCAACGCCTCCTTTCCTCACGGAGTGATCCTTGGTTTCTTGTTCATCTTATCTACTTTCAATGTTGATAATACCAACAAGAATTCTGTTGACAGTTACCATGGTATATGCAATTATTAAGTCCACAACTAAATACGGTGCTTTTATAGTTGCCTTCAGTAGCAAGTCTCCTCCTCTGGTAGAAAGCAGCAAGGTCTGCACTCTACCAATATGCCTTATATTCTCATACAAGGGCTGGATGAAAATCATTCTCAATAAAAACTGTTCTCTCTCTCTCTCTCCTCTCTCTCGATTATGCTTATATCCTCATTATTAGTAAGAAAACTCACACCCTGGACAACGCGAATCACGAAAAAAAATTCCTCATGTGGAGATTTCCCTCGGGGAAATATCAGGAAGAGCATTGAATAGCTACTCCGTCGAGACCTGGCATTTAGTATAATAATACCCAGCACTCGAGGTCACGGAGCATGCGCCGTGTCAAAATATAAGAAAGGAAGGCGATTTCTAAAGGTAAGTTGCTGGACGGAATCTGTTGTATTTTGAGTATAAAGCCTTTACTTTCGTCTGAGAACATTTGCTAAATACAGTTTAAGGCTGATGGCTAGGCAGTCTCTCTCTCTCTCTCTCTCTCTCTCTCTCTCTCTCTCTCTCTCTCTCTCTCTCTCTCTCAATTGGTAACCGTAGAATTAGAATGTTCCGTGGTTGTTTCTTGTCTGCTAATTTCAAGCTTTGGCATTCTCCACTTACCTCTGTTATTCCAGATTTTAACCCTTCTTCATTTAAAGACTTCTTTTGTTTATTTCGTGTTTTCTTTTTCATTTTTATCAAATTTTTTTTCTTTGGTCCTGAGCTAGAAACGGGTATAATGTAGCTCGTCACAGTTGTTCTTTCCTGTAAATAAAGTCTTTAATTCGCATTAGCCAAAGAGGCGCGCAGACAGATAGAGCAATATTCCGAACCCGCATTTAAAACAAATCATCCTATTTGTATTCGTAGAATTCAAGGGCTTGCTTTCACTTCTTGCATGTTAAAGCAGTCCCATGCCAAGTATTTTCCTTAAGCTCTTTTTGTGTCTGGCCGGCGGAACGCTGCTTGCGTAGTGATTTGAAAGCAACTGCATGTGCGTTCATGATGACCGATTCGACGTAAACCCAGAATTTGTATCTTTGATAACTAAAATCTTCACAGTGACTTTTCGATTTCTGGGATTCTTTTGTTACTGTTAAACTTGAATACAAAGTAGAATAGGATAGAATACAGAATTTAGGCCAAAGTAGTCCTCTTTCTGAAGTGGGGTTCTGTGCGAACTTGCAGGTCCCCTAAATTACTGAAAAGTTTCATATACTAGACCACTTCAGGAGGAAAAAAACATGGGTAGACATGCTGGATTAAGGTAGCAACTTAGGAAATCAACATTTTATAAATACCCCTAATACGGCTGTCGAGGGTAAAATGTTTGACAATCATATCATATCACATCTAACGCTTATACAAACTGATCTAGCTATCAATACTTATGTTTTGGGGCATGGGGAATACGATATTTTATGTTTAAATAGTCTAGAGTCAGCAGTAAAATAATGGATTGTAAAAATTGTTGTAAAATACACAACTTACCCATGATATGTCTTCTAATTTATGGTGAATAATATCTGTCTTTTCCTTAGGATTTTGCACATTAGATAGATGCTTACTATGTACCAATTGTGTGCTTCATTGTTTCAGGTAAATGGATGGTAACATGGAAGGTATTCCACTAAAGAGGAGCAGAGGATCTGAAGTAGGCTTTCAGAATTGTATAATATGCCAGCAAGATACACGCTGTGGGGTAACCAATACGGAAAATGGACGAGAACGCATTTTACAAGCAGCAAAATTTAGAGAAGATTATGTGCATGGAAGTCTTCTCCGTGCTAACACCTCAAACTTTGTTTACCTCATGAAAAATGACCTCCAAGAAGTATACTCTGAAGAAAACACTAGACAGAATTAGAGAGCAGAAACTATTACCACTTACTTCAGCCGACAATACCAATGGAGATTCAGCTGACAATACCAGTAAAGTAACTGATGATGACAACAGAAATAGGTCAACTAGATCAAAGACTAAACCACGAGAGTCCCCTAACCGTGTTGACATTTACGCAGCAGAATGTATCATATGTGGTCAGATTGAATGCAAAGGTGTTTGTGAAAAGTCTTGCATCTCAGAAGGTTATAGAGCAGAAATCTGTTTTAAAACCACCGTCCATTATGATGATGAAGTGTACACGCGAACATGTGATCTACTGTCTTTGAAACAGACTTATTGTCACAAAAATTGTATCTGATCATATATACGCAAGTATGAGAGGGACACAGAATCGACCAATATCCAATAAAAACATTCACCAAAGTTGGAGATATTTGAAAAAGTAATTGCTTCTGTAGATGATTGTAATGATTGTTTAGTCAAAGGTGTTGGATTTGCAATTAGTGATCTGAGAAATCTTGCTAACAACTTGGTAGTGAGTTAGATTGCACATTTACTAACAGAGAGTTTAGAATACTGTTCAGTCATTACTATTGTGATAGACTACTAATATCTTCTCCACATGAGGCAAATAAGTCTGCAATGGTGTTTCCGAATGATACCACGCCAGAGGATATGGCTGACACAATAGTTGCAACTGATCCTATTATTGAATGCTCTAACATAATTCGTGAATCCCTATTATTAGAAGGTTTTCACTTGAAAGACAAATTTTGTGATGCAATGACCTTGAACAGTCATGGAATAACAGTAATACCTCCGGTAAGCTTGAAATTCTTAGGAGCATTGCTTCAATTTGAACCTAACCACCTTCCACAGTCTTCAGGGGGGCTGGGTGGTGATGTTGAGGAAGGGGGGATGGGGTCAGTCTACTTTATCCAAGATTAAAATGAGACGAATGTTTGCTCTATACCAGATCTTATTCTACAATGTGCATCATGGTAGGAATGCTCAAGCTATACATGAAGCATGTAAGAGTTCTACATTGATCAAAGGATTTAATCGGTTTGGCCTTACTACCAGCTATGATGAGCTTCTCTGCTATCACAATGATATGGCGAATTTGATTGTCCAGTCAGCGCATGGTAATGCTCCACTACCAGTCTATTTTGATCCAAAAATGTTCACCATTAATCAAGAAGAGGCAACAGTATCAGGAGGGGCGGGGAGAAGTCACGATACAGTGTCAGTACTATTCCAGGATAAACCTTATGCACCTAAGATAAATCCCAACATCTCTGAAACTAGTGTTATTCCATGTTAAACCCTGCGTGAATACACAAAACCAGCAAGAAAACCTAATCTATCTGATAGCTTTATTGTCTTAGATGAGTTATATGAAATGGAGAAGAGCGAACATGTTGATATCATGAAAAAAGATGTTGCCTGGATTTTGAGACATCTGGATTTATCCAGCAGTCAATTAGGTACAGTCAAACCAAGCGGTGACAATCAGGTCATGCCTTCGTGAGCTGCTTTCAATTCCCTTGTCACTGATGAGAATGTGCCAAGAAAATTGTTGGATTCTTCCTATTACTTCCTAAACCCGTTACTGAGTACGCTACTATTTACACAGCACTTAAAAACTTCCAGAATGTATTAGGTCAACGTAATCAAACAAGGATTGCAATTACTTGTGATGAAGGTGTGTACCACATTGCAAGAGAAATAATGTTACAGCTGCTTATGGAACTCTCAAATCTGGTCTTGTGCATAGGTTCATACCATATGATTAAAGTACTGCTTGGGTGCATTGGAAAGTACTTGCGTGGGAGGGGGTGGGGAGGGTGTGGCAGAGACTATTTGGACCTAGTGTGGTATATTCGGAGTAAATGTGGTGGAAGTAGTTTTGGGTGGCTCCCACTATGTGAGGTCACTGAAGGGTATGTGTCTACTTCCAGAAGCTATGGAGAGGCTTGAGTTGATGGAGTTCATCATGACATATGGAACAGAAGCTATCAAGAAGAATTATCACTTCTCTAGGAACAGAAAGCCACTGTGGCAGACAAGAACTCTCAAAGTATCAAGGAGTATCTGAGAGCCTTCATAAGAACATCTGATAAACCACAAGCAGACTTTGAGGGGTTCAGAAATGAGAAGCAGAGACAGAGTGAGACATTTAAATATTGGGACTATTTCATTCAAATGGTATAGCTGCCTGCTTGAAAGACCTTGTTAGAGCCATAAAGGAAACTAGAAACTACATCTACACACACTTAAAGAACAACAAACTACTTGCGATAGGCTTCAGTGTTTATGGAGGACATGAGGAAACTTCCAGAGATGGCTCCTGATCATCACTAGGCTTTTCTGGCTGGGAAATTTGTTGTGAAACCACAGGGTCTGTTCAAGGATGTTGTTGCGGACATGTGCCTGGAGCAAACCATCAATAGGTTACAGAAGAGTATTTCTGGCATTATAGGCAGTTCCAGAAAAAAGCACTTTGTAACACATTGGGAGATGATATACCATGATATGCTGGCAGTGAGTAACTTGCAGAGATATCTCAATGGTTCTAGGCCTTTCAGCTTTGAGTGAATTTAAAACTATGAATTCAACAAGGTAGAAACTGATAGGGATGAGAAGAAAGCTGACAGACATCACGATATATGTGAAGTCCAAAGAAAATTCATTCAACATACATGAGAAAACAGACCAAAAGCTACACAATATTCTTACACAGGAGATAATGCCCGATGAGGTTAGGTCACAGCTGCTCTCTTTGAAAGACCTTGGCACAGAAAAGCATATCACACTCAGAGAGGAACGTTTTTTCACCAAGACCAAGAGACTGAGTGATACTATTCACAGAACAAACTTACAAACATTCAACAGCACCAAAGGTATTCTGACATAGCTCAAGTGAGAGGCTGTAACATGAGGGAAGTTTTCAGCTATGACCTACTGCCAACTAATTCGCTACTAGATGAAGATGGACTTATGACCAAACCAATTAAAAGTTCACTGACAATCGAGCCAGAGAAGTCACTCTGCTGAAGGCTACATTCCACCATCACAATGGGACTACAAGTGTGCCGCAACATATATTGTGGATGTGATGGCATACATCAGATGTATTAGGACCAAGAGTCTGACAACCTTTGGTGAACTTTGTGAAACACTGTGAATATGATCTACAATACTTGCAAAAGCCCATCATGTATTGACTTTGTATTTGACAGTTACATAGAGGGAACTGTAAAAGACTTAGAGAGGTCAAGAAGGGCAACTGCCAAGGCCATTGAGATCAGTGTTTTGAATGAGTCAATACCATTACCAATCTGTATGGATACCTTCTGGCCCTCAGGATCAAACAAAACTAAACTTCAGAACCTTTTATCACAATGGTTAAAGGACCACTTTGAGAGATATTGGCCTGATCTTGTTCTAAGTGGTATGACAAGCACTGATGGCTCAAATATGCAGAAATGTAAACTTATCCAGGAAACATCAGTGAGCTACTTGCCACAACTTGATCTTAACATTGAAGAGGCCGAGCTTAGACTGATTCCACATGCATTACAGGCGACCTTAACTGGGACCAAGAGGATCTGTTTCTTGTCTGCTGACACAAATGTGCTTGTTGCACTCTACCATTGGCGCACGTTGTACCATCTTGGACTTTCCGAATTCTAGATGAGAGCTGGTACAGGTGACTCCACTAGATACATTCCTCTTCACATATTCGTACGGAAGAATGGGCCTCTGTGTGATGTCCTGCCTGCAGTATACACTCTATCTGGCTGTGACACAACAAGTAAGTTTGGAACAAAAGCTGCAGCTTTAAAAGCTGATCTACTTGGCTTCCTACAAGGATTTGGACTGAATTCCAATGATCCACGCCTTGATGTGACAATGGCAAACGCATAGGCATATCTGGTTCAGGTTTTGAAGCCAGGATCTACTTGCAAAACAACAGATGAGTTAAGATACCAGATTTATCATCAAAGTAAAGCTGCGACAGTCGATTGTTTGTCACCAACATCGACCTCCAGTATGAGACATATTCGTAGAAACTTTCATGCAGCGCACTTGTAGATGAACTGTCTCACAGGAACTTTTCTTGAGCCAAAGCTGTATGGGTATATAGAAATGGATGGCTTGCTGATGCCTAACAGCTGTATACAGATACTTCCAGATAATATCGCCGTAAAGTGTAACTGTCAGAATTGTGCATCCAAAAGATGTGATTGTAGACGTCAAGTAGTTCCATACTGTGTCGTTTGTAAATGTCAGTGTGAATGTTCCTGATGCATGAATCCAAATGTGCTGTGAAAAGATCAGGATAATTATAGGCATAATTGTGTCATGAGGTGACATATAGATTATTGTGTTATACAAGCTATTATAATATCAGGGCCATAAGAGCAATCTATTATTTGATTATATGCATTTCAAATATAATTCAAAATATTCTATTTTCACTAAACTATATGTTATTATGGTAATGAAGTGACATGTACATCACTTTAGATATATCAGAGCCAGAGGAGCAATTTTTTTTATTTTATTTTATGCATCTAACATGAGATATCAAATATTATTATAATATCAAGAAACAAAAATGTATAATTATAATAATAAAACATGTAAAGTAGAATGCCCTATCATTTACAATTACTGCATTGTAGCACTGTGTTATAGCAGTTGTTTAAAAGTGGAACCCTACAATATTGATCACACTTTTTTATACGTTTTTTTTTTTTTTTTACATTTTTGCATCCATTTTGAAAACTCATGTTAATTACTGCTGTATCTAGACTATCTAAACATAAAATATCATGTTACCAATGCTCAAAAACATAAGTATTGACAGCTAGATCAGTCTGTACGAGCGTTTAGACGCTATACAATTGTCTAACAGTTGACCCTTGGCAACCGTATCAGGATTATTTATAAAATGTTGATTTCCCAAGTTGCTACCTTGATCCACCATGCCTACCCAAGTTTTTTTTTTATTCCTGAAGTCATTTATTATATGAAAACTTTGAGTAATTTAGGGGACCTAGAAGTTCACACAGATCCCCCTCAGCCACTGGACTAAAAGACCAAGAGCTGAGACCTATGAGGTCATTCAACGCTGAAAGGGAAGTTGAGAGTAAGAGGTTTCAAACGTGTAACAGGAGGAAAACCTCCCAGTTAAACTATGAATCGATTGTTAGGAGAGGTTGGAAAGTAAGAAGGAAGAAAGATAATATAAACGAGGGTACAGTAAAATGAATGATGGGTAGGGGTTGCAGCTAGGGGTCGAAGGGAAGCTGCAAAGAACCTTAAGTAATGCCTGCAGTGCACCACGTAAGGTGCACCGTAGGAACTATCCCACGGGGACGAGGAACGGTATCAAAAAAAGTTCTTCGTGGCCAGGTAAGGCTCGAACCCACGCGCGGTAGAAATACTGAGTTTAACATTAACATGCCATGTTGAATTTATTAGAAAATAGCTGCATAAATTTCATATCACTTTTCGATTTTCTCAGCCTTGTTGAATACTTTTTCCACTGAAAGCCTTGAATCCGAAGTGAAGAGGGATCAAATAAAGCTCTTCCTAGCTGGTTGGATTGGATTGGAACTTGTCTGTCTGATTCTGTCAATCACTTAAGCATTAATAACGTCTCATCTAAATATCGTGTTTAATACATATGATTATATACTCATGACATAATTTGCTCTTACATAGTATAATGTACGAGCTGAACTGAGAGTTCATGCCCCCAAGATAGTACGAAACCTGATGAATAGGTTATATAGTAGAATAAAGAAAGGGGAGGCAATATATTACTTTATTACCGGAAGTCGAATCAGGTGTCCGCGTAGGAGGGTAGTGCCGTCAATGTACCTCATTTGCAATCGAGTTACCTTTGTGATTTATTATCATTTAATCTTCCTGGTTATCTGCGTGTCACAAACGCAGTTTGAGAGGCCTCATGGTCAACTTGCCTACCCCATTCTGATAAAATGTGATTTACATGCCACCTGCCCACTTGGTTCGTGTCCAAAGCTACCCTGTTCCACAAGGCATCGAGTAACTTTGACAAATAATCTATGCAGAGAGAGAGAGAGAGAGAGAGAGAGAGAGAGAGAGAGAGATCTCGTGAAGTGTTCACCCTTATGGGCTAAGAATGATGTAATCGAGGCCCCACTGGTTTGATATTAAATATTTTGAAGAAGTAATTAACATTAACGTCAGTTTTCTTCTCTTCATTCTTTCTCCACCTTAGCTTGAACTCACAACAGTGGACTAACAACTAGGAACATAATTGTTTACTTTGGGCAACAGAAACACTGGAATTTTTGGAACTTGCCAATTCGTCCCACCGAGCACTGATCACTCAGCATGTAATTTGTGAGTGCTTATCGAGAGAGAGAGAGAGAGAGAGAGAGAGAGAGAGAGAGAGAGACTTTAAAGTTTTGTCCCAAGAGCAGAGCCAACAAGACGTGAGAAATTAGGTGCCCAAAACGATCTTGAACGCGTTTATTTGAAAACATTGTGACTTACAGGAAGTTATTATATATATACGTATATATAATATATATCTATATATATATATATATAATATATATATATATATGATATATATATGTGTGTGTGTGTGTGTGTGTGTGTGTGTATGGGTAAAGTGTATCATAAATAATAAAAGCAAACGTATGTTGCATTAGTAAACAAAACAAAAAAATAAAATAAAATAAAAAAGTTTCTTATGACTAATGGCGTCCGCCACTTCACTATACGTATAGTGAGTTTATGAAGTCCGCCCGTCGCGTCGCAAACCAGATGAACGAGAAGAGATGAACGTAGCATATGTAAACCTCTCTCGCTTAGAAAAAAATATATAATCGTAAGTGCATCTGAATCATTCAGGGGTGGCCTGGTAGCCAGTTGAAGTAGCCCGTAGTGGAGTAGTAGGGCGGTGCGTTGTAGGCGTTACTTCCGGTTCTTTGCATCGTCCCTTCGGCCCCCACCTGCAACCCCTTTCATTCCTTTTGCTGTGCCTCCGTTCATGTTCTCTTTCTTCCATAATACTTTCCACCCTCTCCTAGCAATTGTTTCGTAGTGCCACTACGAGGTTTTCCTCCTGTTTCATCCTTAACTTTATACTCTCTAAATTTCCTTTACAGCTTTGATTGACCTCGTAGGTCCCGATGCTCCTTCTTTTCCCTGAACTTCATATTACATTTCATTCCAGCCTTTAAGTAAATGCGACGTAGTGGTGTTACAACTTACAAGGCATCGATCCCGGATGTTTCTGTCAACGTATTTCCTTCCACCGTATACGTCAGCGTACTACAAATTTTCGTATTTTCAGATTCTTGGGAAATACGTTTTGAGAAGTCTCCCCCGGCCTTCACGCTTTAGCGTTTGGTAAGCTTGCAATAAAAGGAAACGTGTGTTCGTTCATTTTAAATGTAAAGTGTTATGTGTTAGTTGACGCACAACGGTGTTGTTGCAAAGTAGTGCCAGCAACATTAAGGAAAACGGGAATACGTCTGTTGTACAAACAGGACGTGAGAGTGCCTAGTTTTTGTAAGAAATAGATAAAAGCAGATGAAAATTGTATTTCGTTATAATATCAATATGCGATGGGATTATCTTTCAGCACAAAACAAAATGCAAAGTACCACAATCACGATTGTGAGAGCGTGCCAATTCTTGCACCTTCAACTGTGAAGATAAAGGCATTTATTTATTTGGAGATGGGCGTGCCATCATTGACGACAGTGACATTAATATTAGCTAAAAACGTGAAAAAAAGTTATTTACCAAGAAGCAAAACCCCCCCTTGACATTGAGGATTCGAACTAGGACAGCTGGAACAGAAGGTAGGATCTTTATCAACCTTTCTACTCCAGCTGCCACTTGGCAGGTATTAAAAGTAGCAAAAAGTTATTGAACGCGATCATGGGTTCGAATCGTGGCCAGGGTTAAGAACTCTTATTTTCCTTTACATACTTTTGCTTTTGGATGTGATTCAGCAACACACACACACACACACACACACACACACATATATATATATATATATATATATATATATATATATATATATATATATATATATATTATATTGAGAGAGAGAGAGAGAGAGAGAGAGAGAGGGAGAGAGAGTAGAGAGAGAGAGAGAGAGCGAGATTTTTCACACTTTTGAATACTATTGTCATATGAACTAAAGATGGCGAAATCGAGACGTTATGGGGCATGTAATTATTACTATATTAAGTATATATCTATATTCAATATATATATATATTTATATATATATATATATATATATATATAATATATATATATATACGTATATATATATATATATATACTCATTAAGCTACAAATGTCCTTTAATATCTAATTCGCTCTACCTCGGAATTAATATATTTTCATATTTGTTAACCGAAGGGTAATTTTTTTAGTTGATAAGAAATTCATCGTGCCGTCACTGTAACACCTGAATTTTTGGTTCCGTGGTTAGAGCCCATGAGCCGATGAATTTCTTATCAACTAAAAAAATTACCCTTCGGTTAACAAATATGAAAATATATTAATTCTAAGGTAGAGCGAATTAGTTAAAGGACAATTGTAGCTTAATGCGTTTATAGGAATGACGGTGATGTGATATATATATATATATATATATATATATATATATATATATATATATATATATATATATATATATATATATATATATATATCATATACAGTTTTTGATACTGAACATCTTTTCTCTTTTACCCTTTTTCTTCATCTATACTCTGATTTTTATCTCTCTGAAAACATGACATAGTAAATAATTGAAAAAGAAACCCACAAAATAACTTTGTAGCTTGTTTACTTAGAAGTAAACAAGCTACAAAGTTATTTTGTGGGTTTCTTTTTCAATCTTCAGAAGGAAACTGAAAGAAGTTTTTGTTTGGTTCATAGTAAATAATACTATCATCCTCGTGCCTTTACTTAAAACATTGTTAATATTCAGTTCTTTGAGTTAGGCAGATGGAAAGATTGTTCAGGCTTTCCCTTTAACAAGCATTTCCGGCGTTGAGGCTACTGCAGAAATGTATTGTCGATGTATCACAGGTCAGACATATATACTATCCACGTCTGAGATCTCTGAAGACTCGCTTTTGGATGTTGCAAGCTCATTCTTCATCCCTATTATTAACGTTTGCCGGAAGCCTCGATAATATACCTTATGGATTTAAGGCTACATTGTATTGTTTACTGTCTCACTGCAACAGAACCAAAGGCAATTCTTCTTTCAACATTAAAGATCAGGTAGTCAATCTTGACACTGGATAAACCTCGCGGAAAGAATCAAGAACGCTAAAAACTGTCGAGAACCAAACTCGCTGGGATCAGACGAAGCGCCGCCAACAGCTCTTAACTGGATACGCACCTCGATGGTGCTTTTTTTTTTTTTTTTCATCGAGTCCCTCGCGTCTTCCCTCCGCATCTTCCAAAGGTTAAAGGAGTAAGTGAAAGTGAATGGCAGTACAATTACTAAGACCAGGCCTCCTCCGACCAAAATAGTCGCTGACATCAGAAACTAGATAAAATTCTTGGTTGTTATGATGCCGTGCTGAAGTTTTGGATAGTTTCCCAGCCTTGTGCTTTTCGGGTTTCTGTTATTCTTTTTAGTTTCATTATTATCAGGAACTTTAGTTCCCGCTTTTTGGTTTTCCCGTATCAGATATTTTTTTAGACCAAATCTTAATATTATTAGAAATTCAAACCACGCTTGTCCTCGTAGATGCTTGCATTCCCGTAGGTTGTTAAATAAATAGCACTTACAAGTAAACTCTTATCTAAATGTGATCGAATATTCCATAACGTTTCAGTCTACTGAATGTCGAAAAACGTCTCAGTCTAGTGAATTTATCAAAACGTTTCAGTCTAGTGAATTTTTTAAAACGTTCCAGTCTACTGAATTTTTTGAAACGTTCCAGTCTACTGAATGTCTTGAAACTTTCTGGTCCACTGAATTTCTGAAGCGTTGCAGTCTGCTAAATATCCATTGAAATACTAAGAATTCAGTTGAAAATTAATTTCTTATATTGTTGAGAAAGGCTACTCAAATAAACACACACACACAATCCAGGGGGTCTAATGCCTATGAAAGTACCAGGTATGTCTGCTACACAAGTTTATTTTTCTATTATAAATACTCATATTCCATTATTATTATTATTATTATTATTATTATTATTATTATTATTATTATTATTATTATTAACAATCCTCTTTGATTTTGTTTTGGGACTGACTAATGGAGCGCTCTTTCTTTCTTGTTCCGGAGGAAGAAGAGGTAACTTTTTCAAACCTCGACGGTACTTTGCAGCCCACAACAGCTCTACTGACCCAGGTTCTACGGGCCATTCATTTTTGCCGCCTTTCTCTAAGTTACGTAGAAATAATTGTTTTATGTATATGCAGAAATCTTTTGCAACTATGTTTAGAACATCCAGGAATACATCAGTTGAAGATACAACAACTGAGAATACTCAATGACAAACGTTTATTGGCTTCGATTAGTCAGTTTCTCGTGATCTTAAATGGAAAAATAAGTCCGCAGTAGAAAATATGTATTATATTCGCCAACTTGATCAGTTGGCCTCTTCAGTCTGAATCAGGCTGAAGAGGCCAAGTAATTAAGTTGGCGAAAACTTCCTGTATATAGCAAAATACGTACATATATATACCGCTGAACACTTAAATTTCTCCGCGTGAGTGAATTTCAGGGGAGAGAGAGAGTGAGGTTTGTCGTTATCCTTTGACAAAGCTTCTACCATTTTAACTACGGAGGTACTGAAGCGGAAGAGAGAGCGAGAGAGAGAGAGAGAGAGAGAGAGAGATTTATCATCGTCGTTTGTCATATTTCCTGCTATCTTAACTAAAAAGATACTAAAGTAGGAAAGAGAGAGAGAGAGAGTTCCAGCCACCATCCATTTCTTCACAATGTGCAGTTAGGGAATGACAATTTTAATTTTCTTGGAGAGAGAGAGAGAGAGAGAGAGAGAGAGGGAGAGAGAAAGACTAAAAAATGGTGATATCATTGGGTGACATTTTCCAACAAGGAGTTTGTTATTTCAGTTTTATCTTATTTTTTTAAATTACTCTACTCACTTAAAACATTCAATTCAATAAATTTCCAAATAAATGCCTACTAGACGAAATGGCATTACTCATAATTATTAATGAGGTTCTGATGTTTTCAAGCGCATCTGCATATTGCTTACGATGACTCTCAAACCAGAATAATCACTTTATTATTATATTATTATTTTATTATTATTATTTTATTATTATTGATTATTATTATTATCATTATTATAATTCATTATTATTATTATTATTATTATTATTGATTATTATTATTGAAGATGAACCCTATTCATAGCAAGGCCAAAGGGGCCATTGACTTGAAATTCAAGGTTCCAAAGAATATGGTGTTCATGAGGGGGAAGTAAGAGGAAGTAAAGGGAACACAGAGAAGAACTCACAACAAGAAAGAAGACATCACTTATTAAAAAAGAAAAGAAAATAGTCAATTAATAATTAGATAAGAATTCCACGACATCCTCAGGGAGGCTGTTCCACAGTCCATTGGTGTGAGGAATGAAGGACATTATCTTCTTATTCGTTCACCCACCCAATGAGTATTCGTTCTAGTTATTATATATATATATATATATATATATATATATATATATATATATATATACCTATACATATATATATATATTAATATATATATATATATATTATGTATATATATATTTCTGTAAAATGGTAACGAAACCTCCTGCAATGTTTGGAAGGATCAAGCCTCTCTCTTGACAGAAACCTGTCATTTGTATTTGGAATATTGGTCCCAACAATCACGTGACTCTGTTGGTCAACAACTTTGATCTTTGCCAGGGAAAGCCAGTTGTTTGGCACCCGGTAGCACCTTGTCTCCATAGTTTTCAGTAAGCACCTACTACTGGGTGTAAAACTGAAGGTGCTGTGCGAATTAAAAGTCCAATCTTGTCGAGAATGGCCATAAAAACTGTACCAAAATGATAGTTTGGTGAGCCTTTAGTAAATGACCATTATTTCGTTGGCATTTTTAAATTGACATCACAACAAATATAGTCTTAAGCCCCAAGAGGAAAACATCCCCTGCTCTGTAAGTGATAACTTGTTTATGCTTCTCATTCAAAGCTGTTTTCCCTTTGAATATTAGTCTGATTCCTCATTCATTACGTGTATCTCCCATAATGCATCAATTTCTTCCCTTCCTCAAAATTTTTTTTTATTGTAATCTGGTTTTAACCGATTTTCATTGCTGCTCAGTTATCCTGTGTTGTTTTAATGTTCGTTTAATAACAGAAGGGTTGATAGGAGGTGAGCAGTGAGTGATGAGACAGGGAAGGGAAAAGGCTGTTTGAATCAGGTGTTTGTTATGAAACAACAGAATGAGGAGCTCGTCTGTCATAAGAGAATAAAATGAATATTCAATATCCGCCAGCTCAGGTCGTTGACCCATCCACGCCTTAGTGGCGTGAGACAGCCTTCTTCCAGGGAGCCCGGTCATAACATACCCACCTACTCCCAACCTGGCTGCCCAAACCTAGGCTACCAACATCACATAAGAATAAGGGAGCAGTTGGTCAGATAAAGCCCTACGCCGTAGGTTAGGTTAGGTCAGGACAGTGGCGGATTTTAGTGGGGGCGGGGGGGGGCGAGAACACCTGGTCACGTGCCCCGCCCCCATCGATAGATTAATGTACACAAGTAATATATATATATATATATATATATATATATATATATATATATATATATATATATGTGTGTGTGTGTGTGTGTGTGTGTGTGTGTGTGTGTGTGTGTGTGTGCAATACATATAAGAATATTGATATATATGTACCGAATATATATATATATATATTATATATATATATATATATATATATATATATATATATATAATATATATATATATATATATATACAAATATATATATATAGATAAATATATATATATATATATATATAGTATATATATATATATATATATATATATATTAAAATCCTAAGTGGGCCCCATGAAAGATTTCTAGTTTTGCCACTGGGTCTATGAACTACTTTTGTCGTACCTGTTGCCTAAGTTTAAGAGACGTAGTAGATGTTTCTTAGGTGGCTTGTTTGATTGGTGACTTGTCTAGTTAATAGTTTTACAGAATAGCCACCTTAAACTCAATACAACATCATTTGCACTAATCTTCCTTTGTTTTCGCTCTGTCCAGATTCTCAGAATTCCTCTACGTGTCCAAAGGACTTCTCAACAACTCCCAAAACCTGTTTCCTTAAAATTTATTTTTCAGGGAGGCAAAACTACTCAACAGTCAGACGTGCTCATCACTCTCCCATATAAGCGAGTCATGAAAGTCACCGTTATTCGATATGATCCTCACCAAATATAGTTTATTATACCAGTTTCTGTTCAAGTCTAAATCACTGAAAAGTCGTCGTCGGAATTAGAATCTTCTAAGTCAAGCATGAAATGCGCACAAACCGATTACCAATGCAGTTCTTTATTAATTGCGATGTTAAAACTCCTTACAATATCTTTAGATGCTTTTTAGCTTAGATTATTCTACCTTTTACCAAACACTGGCTACCCAAGAATGTCACTCTACTCACGGACGGAATGCTACAAAAATTGTTTTTATTATATTATTTTTGCCATCAAATGCATGAAGTTAATGTGAAGTCTCAGTCGATTTATTTTTCTTATATGGAAAATAAATGCAAATAAAAAATAAATATTGAAAATATAAAAATGAGAGATGAAAGAATTATTTAGTAATACGTATACGTTCAAATCATAGATATATTTTCGCAATAAAAGGATCCATCACCTGAACTAACGTAAACATTGTTTGCTTAAGACAAAGTTTCCCTGTCGCTCGTTATTATGAGAAGTGTCATAGACTGAACACTCATTTCTATTTACACTATCCCTGTGATACAAATGTCATGTCGCAATCTGAATATCCCTGTGTCATAAATCAAACATCACATTGTCGTAAGGTGAACTTCCCATAGTCATGAGGTCAACATTTCACTGTCATAAGTTGAACATCACATTGTCGTAAGTTAACATCCCATTGCCACAAGCTAAAAATTCCTCTGTCATAAGTTGAAGATCCCATTGTTATAAGGGGAACATCCTATTGTTATAACTTGAATATCCCATTGTCATAAGATGAACATTCCTTCCTCAGTGCAAAATTCATGTCACTCCATAAACAGTTATAAGTTGGACACACCGTCATGAGCTGAACTGCTTGTTGTATGAGGAGTCTCGTGACATCATTTGCCCAACACGGGAAACCCCGACTTCCTTTACATAACTCTAATAGTAATATGAATTCTGAAATATCTCAGTATCATACGATACCAGTATGATCACAGTTTATACTGACGTTATGAGAACATTCATTTTTACAAATGATTAAACGCTCTCGTCTCTGTTGGATATATACCTCTAGATTTTGTGGAGATTGGCTCCACCACTAAAAGGTGAGGAATTAGCTCTACGAGGCCCTCGTCTGTGTGGATTAGAGAGAGAGAGAGAGAGAGAGAGAGAGAGAGAGAGAGGAGAGAGGAATACTGAAGCATTAACCAGAAAAAGAAAAAGAATAATAAAGCATTCATCAGAGAGAGAGAGAGAGAGAGAGAGAGAGAGAGAGAGAGAGAGAGAGAGAGAGAGCAAGGAATACTGAAGCATTAACTAGAGAGAGAGAGAGAAGAATAATGAAGTATTCATCAGAGAGAGAGAGAGAGAGAGAGAGAGAGAGAGAGAGAGAGAGAGAGAGATAGGAATACTGAAGCATTAACCAGAAAAAGGAGGAAGAATAATGAAGCATGCATCAGAGAGAGAGAGAGAGCTAGGAATACTGAAGCATTAACCAGAGAGAGAGAAAGAGAAGAATAATGAAGCATTAACCAGAGAGAGAGAGAGAGAGAGAGAAAGAAAGAAGAATAATGAAGTATTCATCAGAGAGTTACAAGGATTAGGATATCTCAAAGACTTGTTAGTCCATTCGAGGAGACATCGTGTGCCCACTTATCTGTAGGAGCAGGTTTTACTGTGCATTCACAGTGTCCTAATGATTTTGTCTAGCTTTCTTTTAAACTCTTCCACACTGTTGCTGTTAACAACTTCTGGTGGCAGTTTATTCCACGTCTCACATATCTTGTATGAAACGAAGTTCCCACAATGGGATGTTTTGTATCTCTTCAGTTCTAGTTTCCACCCATTATTTCTTGTCTGGTTTTCGTTTAATGTAAATAGGTTACTGTCTACTTTTGTACTGCCTTTCAGCATTTTAGATGTTTCTATTAGTTGTCCATGCAATCGTCGTGTATCTAAGCCATACATGTTCAGGCTCTCGTCGTCTTCGGTAACGTATTTGCCTGATGGATAGAATTTACTTTGGGGCTCTTGCTTGTACTCCTAATCAATCTATTTATGTCTTTTCTTGGTGTTGGTGACCAAAACTGTACTGCATATTCAAGATAGGGTCTAACTATTGATGTGTAGAGCTGCAGCACCGTTTCCTTGTCTCTGTATTTGAACTGCCTCTTTATGTATCCCACTGGTTTCTGTGCCTTCTTTTCAGCTTTTATGCACTGTTTTGTGGATTTTAAGTCCTTGGTAATAATGACTCCAAGGTCCTCCTCTTGTTCTACACTATTTATGTCATTCCCAAGCAGCATGTAATTGGCATGAGGGTTGTTTGTTCCCATTTGTAACACTTTACACTTACCTACGTTAAAAGGCATTTGCCATTTTTTTTACCACTCTCCTATTTTCATTAGATCATTTCTTAAACGTTCCACTGCATCTGGGTCTGCTGCATTAACACCTAATTTGGTGTCATCTGCAAATCTGGCTATCCTGCTAGTTAAGTCTACATCAATGTCATTAATGTAAATCAAAAAGAAGGTCGGGCCAAGGACAGAACCCTGAGGAACTCCGCTTGTTACATCTGCCCAGTCTGAATCGTCACCATTTACTGTGACTCTCAGTTTTCTATAAGTTAGCCAGTCTGCTGTTTCTCCTAAAAATCCTAAAGCTCTAACTTTTGTCATCAGTTTTTTGTGTGGGACTTTGTCAAAGGCCTTTTGGAAATTTAAGTGGAGATATCTATTGCTCTACTACTGTCGTAAATACCCAGTATGTTTTGAAAATACTCCAGTAGGTTTGATAGGCAGGATCTATTTTGTCTGAAACCGTGTTGGTTGTTTAACAACAAGTTGTTTCTATCAATGTGATCCACAACTTGATCTACAATTGTGGACTCAAAAATCTTGCAAACGACCGACGTTAGATAGATTGGTCTATAATTTCCCGGTTCTTCTCTTGGACATATTTTGTAAACTGGGGCCACATTACCTAGTTTCCATCCTTCTGGTGCCTTTCTTTGTTCAACACTTTTTCTGAAGAGTTTATATACGTGAGGAACTATCTCCTCTTTTAGCTCTTTAATTTATCTTGGATGAATCCCATCCAGGCCAGGAGACTTGAGCTTGTTGAGTTTGTCTACTTTGTTTTTAATGTCCTCTTTTGTAAATATTATTTTGTCCAACGGTTCTGGCCCTTCATATTTAATAGCAGGCTCCGGTATTCAGGTAGTGTCTTCAATTGTGAATACACTAGTAAAAAACTTATTCAATAACTCTGCTTTTTCCAAGTCTAAGTTCACCAGGTTACTTCTATTGTCCCTTAGGGGACCTACGCTATTTTGTTTTGGTTTCCTATTAACATGCGCAAAGAATTATTTTGGGTTTTCTCTACAAACTGATGCAACTCTCTTATCCTCATTTATCTTTGCATTTCTTACTAATTTGTCCACCAATCTACAGAGTTCTTTATGCCTGCTTGCTTCTACTGGTGCTGGATGTAGGTTCATTGTATTGTACAACCTGTCTCTTTCTCTTATTGTATTTTTAATTTCTTTGTTGAACCACTTAGGCTAAGGGTGAAGCCTTTCATGACTAATACACAGATAAACGCTCTAGAGGTATACCATTAAGGCATATACTAACAAATGGCAAACCTCAGCCTGTGTTCTCGTCGTACTCTAGATTTTTAACATACTCCATTAGCTTAATTAGGTCTTGTCGACGGTAGTTTAATCTCATTAATATATCCTTCTCTTTTTTTGTGTTGAACGTTAATTTGAAATGAGGTAATCTTATGATCGCTTTTGCCTAGATTTGCACCTACTGAAAGGTCAGACACTAGATTATCTTCTGTTAATAGGACGATGTCTAGTATGTCGTTTCATCTGGTAGTTTGTCAACCTATTGGTGGAGGAATTCATTTCGTACAAAATCTAAGTCTCTTTCCTTCCACATTTGATGCGGAGGTCATCGTGTCCCAATGTACTGCTGTATTAAAATTTCCCATTATTATGCAGAGTTTGCTGCTTATCTCTTGTCCTAGTAGTGCATACAGCTCCTCACCGGACATTTGTGATTAGGGGGGAGATCTGTACACTAGTAGTAGAGTTATCTTCATCCCTAGACTGTTTATATTGATACCAATCACTTCTTCCATGGTTGTAATTTTACACTATTAGATTGAGGTGGTGTCTAACATAACATAACGTCTTCACTGAAGCATTAACCAGAGAGAGAGAAAAGAATAATGAAGCAATTCATCATAAAGAGGAGAGGAAGAGAGAGAGGGAGAGGAGAGAGAGAGAGCTACCGAAATAACTGAAGCATTAAACCAGAGGAGAGGGAGGAACAGAATTAATGAAGCAATTCATCAGAAGAGAGAGAGAGAGAGGAGAGAGAGAGAGAGAGAGAGAGAGAGAGAGAGAGAGAGCTAACGGAATTACTGAAGCAGTACCCAGAGAGAGAGAAAGAATAATGGAAGCATTCATCAGAGAAGAGAGAGAGAGAGAGAGAGAGAGAGAGAGAGTAGATAAATGAAGCATTCATAGAAAGAGAGAAGAGAGAGAAGAGAGAGAGAGAGAGAGAGCTAACGGAATACTGAACGCATTAACCAGAGAGAGGGAGAAAGAAAATAATGAAGCAATTCAATCAGAAGAGAGAGAGAGAGAGAGAGAGAGAGAGAGAGAGAAGAGAGAGAGAGAGAGAGAGTTTACGAATTACTGAAGCAGTACCCAAAGAGAGAGAGAAAGAATAAGAAGCATTTCATCAGAGAGAGAGAGAGAGAGAGAGACGAGAGAGAGAGAGAGAGAGCTACGGAATTACTGAAGCATTAACCAGAGAGAGGGAGAGAGAAGAATAATGAAGCATTCAATCCAAAGAGAGAGAGAGAGAGAGAGAGAGCTAGGAATACTGAAGCATTAACCAGAGAGAGAATATTAATAAAGCATTCATCAGAGAGAGAGAGATAGGAATACTGAAGCATTAACCAGAGAGAGAGAGAGAGAGAGAGAGAGAGAAGAATAATGAAGCATTCATCAGAGAGAGAGAGAGAGAGGAGGAGAGAGAAGAGAGAGATGAGAGGACGAGAAGAAAATGAAGGGCAATTTCATCAGAGAGAGAGAGAGAGAGAGAGAGAGCTAGGAATACTGAAGCGCTAACCAGAGAGAGAGAGAGAGAGAGAGAGAAGAGGAGAGAGATTAGAGGAGAGAGAGAAGGAATAAGAAGAATTAATCAGATTCATAGAGATTTAGAGAGAGAGAGAGAGTGAGTAGGAAATACTGAAGCGTAACCAGAAAGAGGAGAGAGAGAGAGAAAGAGGAATAATGAAGCATTCATCAGAGAGAGAGAGAGAGAGCTAGGAATACTGAAGCATTAACCACACGCACACACAGAGGCATAAGAATAATGAAATGGAGCTTCATCTATAGGCAAAGGGAGAGAGAAATTCATCTTCTCTTGACATACTTTCTCTAGAATTATTACGCATAAAATATGCTGCCTGAACAGGAAATGCAGGTTTAATGCTTATACTACTGAGTAAACTTAGATAATTCGTCATTCATGATATTCATATCATGTTCTTGAGATTCACTTTCTTATTCATTAAATATTTTTTTGTATTGTTCCAAAGTGTCGGTTTGCGTTTATTGTCAAACAAGTGCTTACGAGTGAAATGAAAAAGTAATGCGGCTGAATTTTTACCTTTCTCTTCTCGCAGAAGAGAAAGAAGAGGAACAGGAACAGGAAATATGAGAAAGAGAGAAAGAGAGAGAGAGAGGAGGGGGGGAGAGAGAGTGGAGAATGACAAGGAGAAAGAGAAAGAACGAAAGAAAGTAACAACTGAGGCGTTTAATCACAATAACTGGATTTTGTATTAAGTGACTCGCTGACGAATGCTTATTATTATTGATCGCTTTCACCTGAAAGTGGCCAAATGATTTTGACGGTATCAAAGCCACCTTTAGCCGAATGTGTCGTGTCACGCTGCTGGTCAAAGCGGGACCTTGCCCAGGCCTGATTCCGAATGAGAAGCTTTGGTCTTGTTACGTTGAAGACCTATGCTGTCATATTGACAAAGTGAACAATGAGCTGAGGGACTTGTCGGTTATTGTGGGTCGTACCCGTAATAGCGAGAGAGAGAGAGAGAGAGAGAGAGAGAGAGAGAGAGAGAGAGAGAGAGAGAGAGAGAGATTTATTGAAAAAGCTATTCTCTCGACGTCAGAGAGAAATTATTCTCTTGAAACTTTTCTCTCATCGAGAACAGTGATTTTATATAAAGAGAGAGAGAGAGAGAGAGAGACTAACATATCATCAGCATCATAATTAAACACAAGACGCCCTCGACGAGGTAAGCCTTACCTCATCTGGGTGGACCCTAACGAGTTCATTAACTTAGGTCCACATTCATCAGTGTCATTCTAGTCTTATTTTCATCAGAAAATTAACACAAACCCTCAAACCACGTTTATAAATAAATACTAACTTTCCAAATGACCTTATTCATTGTTATGAAAGATAGAAGTATATAAGTGTACTCACACGCAAAAGATATCTCTTTTTATCTGATGTGTTCAAAAACGTTTGGAAGTATGCACTCCCGGTGGAAATTGACATTGCACACGAGTGATTCCTGAACGTAACATGACTGTTCTCAGGTGTATGAATCACTTACCCGTAATTGATTGATTGATATGAAATGAACTCCCCGGCACTATATCACTTACTCCTTTTTTTTTATAAATTTTTTTTATTGAATTTTGTCCTTCTTCATAATAAGTCACTCGGATTTTTTAGGCCATAATCCCATAGTCAAGTATGTTGAGAAAAGTGCAACTATAAGAAAAATACTATATCCACTCAATAAATCTTTACTCCTTCATCTTATACCTACCATTTATGATGAAGCTACTTCGATGACCAGGGCGATCCGAGCGTACGGAAGGAACAAGGAGACATAAACGCAGTGGACGCTCTCAAATCTTTTCTCTGTGTTATTATAGTGGCTCACTTCCGCCTTTTTTCATATTTTGCTGGCGCGTAGTATATTCGTGTCTCCATCTTCTGAAACTATAGGCATAAGACTCAAGTAGCCATCAATCACGTTCTTTTGATTTTCACTGTTCTCAATTCCAGGATTAATAGAATATATTAATCCCGCTTCGTTTCACTCCAAAAGGACTCGTGTTCCTTCCTCAGATATCGCGTACCTCCGCTGCCAACACCTGACCAAATTGGTAATGACCTGTTCAGCCTGACATATTGCAGGTCGAGAGGACTTCGTGACATGACTCGGCTGAATGTTTCATTCAGGCTCTTGGCATGAATTTGTTGTAACCATAAGCAAATTAGATAATCACTCCGTAGAGGGTTAGTGCCGCCAGTGCATCTCATGTAGTGCACTGTAGGCATTACTGAAGGTTCTTTGCAGCGTCCCTTCGGCCCCTTGCTGCACTTCCTCTTGTTCCTTTGACTCTAACCCAGTTCACCCTCTCTTTCTCCCATCTTGCTTTCCATCTTCTCCTACCAATTGATTCATAATGCAACTGCGAGGTTTTCCTCCTGTAACACTTTTCAAACCTTTTTACCGTCAATTTCCGGTTCAGCGCTGAAGGACTGACAGGTCCCAGCGCTTGGACTTTGATCAAAATCCTGTATTCTATCTATCTCAATTAGATAAATAAATGAACATGCACGCATTAAAGGCCGATTCCTGGAAGAGTTGTTACCTGATCTTATTTCAGGGAAGTTAAAACCAGGATTAAACGTATTACTATCTTAAAAAGTTCAAATGTGTCAAGGTACACGGAATGCTGGATCCCCCCCCCCCCCCTGCCCCGGTCCCTCCCCCTGGCCCTTGGTATCTGCTTCACAGAAATTAAATACTAAGACCTTTACCTTGACATAACGAAAATAAAAGGGAATCACAGAACTGCCTAATAATTCAGATTTACCCCAAAGTCTAAACAACTCCACATTGGCCCAGTGCCAACGCCTCCAAAAAAATCCTATCGAAATCCCTCTGCAAGTGTTGAGGTAACTTGCGAACACACAAACGGGGTGAATGGGTAACGTTCAAACAACTTCTTTGGTGGAGGTAAAAATGGATGATGTATATGATCATTGTGCTTGATTATCGATATGCTTACAATGGATAAGATACGATGCATTATTTACCGGATAGTGAAACTTGCGTCACCGCCGCCATATATTTGAGAATTTGGAGTAAAGTTTCTTTAATGCCATGACAATTATTCATAATGGACAGAAATCCATAGTAACAAAGCAAAAAAGCTGCTGACCGCTCCCCTTCAAAAAAAAAATAATAATAATAAAATAAAATAAAACAAAATGGAATAAAATTAAATTAAATTAAAAAATAAATAAATGAATAAATGCTCAAAAGTAACATTATTACGAAAACAATTACATCAAAATCTCCCCTTACGAAAACACGACACGCTTCTGCAATTCACTGTGAAATTTGGCGCGCAACAACTTCCTCATTTTGTATGGGAAGGAAGAACAGAAAACCGCCTGGTTTCTATGGGTTGTAATGAGTTGTTATGACAGCAATCCAGGCAAATGTTTGTGGAAATTGCCGGGCGTTGAAGGGAAAGGAATGGGAATAGCGTAATACTCCTTTTCACCCTTCAATCTCTTCTTTTCTCTACCGGCTTTCCTTTGAAGCTGAAATCCCTCCTGGCTCACGGCCACTTTCTCTTCCTCATCCTCTTGCAAAGCTGACGAGTTCATCTTTCACGCTTGGTTTCATCAGTAAGACTTCCAGCGCGTACTTTCTAATAATAATGATAATGATAATATAATAGTAATGATAGCGATGTTGGTGCTAAAGATCGTGATACCAACCAGCGAGGTTCAGTGTCAAGTCTCCAATCTTCCAATACGTACTTTATAATAATAATAAAATAATAATAATAATAATAATAATAATAATAATAATAATAATAATAATAATAAAAGTTCGTGCTAGAGATGTTGGTGCTAAAGATATTACTCTGTATATCGTAATACTAACAGCGAGTCGTGTCAAGTCTCCAGTCTTCTAATGCGTACTTCATAATAACAGTTGTCGGGACTAGAAATGTTCGTTCTAGAGATGTTGGTATCGGTACTAAAGATGTTGTTCCTTGGAGCGTGGTAGTACCACCACCAGAGTCTGATGTTTACGACCTACTTGTCCTTATATCCGAACTTCAATCTGGGAACTAGTGGTTTTCTTCTGTAAGATTCCAATGCGTGCTTTATATAATCATAATAATAATAAATAGGTGGTACCAGAGATGTTAGCACTAAAGATGTTCTTTAGAGTATGTTACAGCCCACCCCTGGAGTCCAATGCTTAAAACCTTCTTGTCCCAATGTCAAGTCTCTCATCTGGGAACCAGTTGGTTTCGTCTGTAAGATTCAATTCAGTGGAGTAACTAGCGTTAGTGGTTCCCGGTCAGACTCTGAAAGTGCCGCCCGATTCCCATGCTAAAAAATCAAGTGTTGAAAATTAAACGTGCATTTTAAGCCTTAACATCTCAACCATTTATTTCATTTCATAAAGCTAAAACAAAAACAACACAGTAGATTTATAACAAAACCCTAATATTCTAGAAAATCTAGAATTATGTCAGACCAACCCTGCTCAAAATATGCCAGTGCCGTCCCGCCCGGACGCTTATTACCTTACCAAGACGTCCAAGGTATCTAGATAAAGAGGTAGTATCATCCCCAAGAGCGCTGTGGTAACACAAACCAAAATATGATTTTTACCTGTTTGTTGTTTCAGTTTCGCTATAATAAAAGTAAGTCCGTAAGTTTAAAGGAAAGTTTAGATTTTTGTTGCACACCTGATACTGATACTGATACTGACAATGATTGAAAATTTAAAAAAAAACAAGCCGTAATTGAACACTTCTTCTTTGTCCTGATTGGCGAACTATGAGTGATGTCACTAACTCCTCCCCATTTATACCATGCTCGTCGTCTATCAGTAGTCAGCGGACGGATATGTATAGTACCAGACCCGTGAGAGAGAGAAAACTGAGTTGAGCGCCGATTTTGTGTTTTCTCAGAGACAAACATACATGGATATTATTAGCTTTAAACATTCAATATATGTGAATTATACATCGGCGACAAGGCCAGAGAATGCTCAACACAATGGTAAAAGGAACAATGCAGCTACGATGATTATATACAATATATACAGAAAAAAACATTGTCCTTTACAAATACTGGCCCCCACCCCAAGACAATGATTATGCAATGATAATTGGAAGACAAAAATGGGGCAGGATGCCTAATTGCAACAGCATGCTGGAGGGCGGAGGCAGCCCCGAGTTTGTAAAACCAGCTGTCTTTGGGGACTCTCAACCTCTGAGTCCTTCGGAGGGCTGGGTGACCGGATTCCTCCCCTGGAGCAGGACCTGGGGTGTTCGACAGTCGTCCGATGGTGGCTGCAGCTTCGTTTGGGTGGGTCAGGAAACTTGGGAGGCGCTGTTCTGCGGGGGCACCCTTGAGCATCTGCCAGCTTGCAGAAGGTGGGCTTCAGCTTATCAATGGAGGCCCAACCCTCGCGACCATGTATGAGGATGAGGTACATATTGTCTGTGTGGCGGAGGATGAGGTAGGGGCCTCGGTAGGCTCTCGTCAGTGGAGGGCAGTGGGCGTCGTTACGGATGAAGACATGTTTGCAGGATGATATGGCTTTTGGCTTGAAGTGGCTAAGCCTGTCTTAGAAAGTCTTGAGGCAGGGTGTGAATTTCCCGGCAGTTTCCCGAAGCCTCTTGATTGGGATGTCTGCATCATCAGCGTTCGTCAGAAAGAATTCCCCTGGTACACCCAGTGTTTCCCTGTAGACCTTCTCTGCTGGGGGTGCCTCGCAATTGGCCTTGGGGGCAGTCCAGAGGCTAAGGAGGACCCAAGGCAGCTGCGACTTCTAATTCTCGCCGGTGCAGTGTGCCATCAATGAGGCCTTCTGGGAACGGTGGACCCTTTCCCCTATGCCATTGGCTGTGGGGTTGTAGGCAGTGCTGCTGTGGTGCAATAGGTCCGCGGTCTGTTGTGATGTCTGGCACTCCGAAACGGCTGATCCAACTAGTGAGGAGGGCCTCCACACAGGCACTGGTGGTGGCTTCCACCATCAGGGTTGCTTCAGGCCATCTGGTGGACTGATCGATGACCTCAAGAGGTATCTGGCACCCTCAGACGGAGGCAGGGGCCCTACGACATCTAAGTGGATATGGCCAAACCTCTGTCTTGGTTGTGGGAAATCACCTATGCCTGATTCAGTGTGCAGCCCGACTTTGCTAGTCTGGCAAGGAGCAAAGTTCCTGGCTCATTCTCAAGAGTCCTTCCAGATCCCATGTCATACGAATTTTTCTGTCAGGAGGTGCATCGTTGTATGGCCTGATGGATGTGAGAGGCCATAGATCACATTGAACACGGTCTTCCTGTGGGAGGCAGGGATCAACGGGCGGGGGCGGCCGGTGCTGGTGTCACAGAGGAGTTTTGTGCCAGAAGGTCTGAAGGGCACGTCTCTCCCGTAGGAGAGGTGAGGGCCTTGCGGTAGGCTGGCACTTCTGGATCAGCAGACTGTGCACAGGCGAGATCCTCGTAGTCGGTACTGAGGTGGACGATGCTGATCTCGATCCTTAATAGGGCATCAGCCACGGGCGCTGTCCGGAATGAAACAGCAGTAATAGTTCACCATCCCTGCAGGGCCTTGATCGTCGTCGGTATTCCCAACTTCTCTATGGCGTCCCCCTTCAAGGCCATGGGGCGCATGCCCGATGCGGAGATCTCATGCCCAAGGAAGTCCACCTTCTCTGCGCTGAAGATGCATTTATAGAAATGGACAATCAGCCCGTTCTCTTGGAGGTGCTTCAGCACGGCCTGAACATGGTGGAGATGTTCCTCTGGGGACCTGGAAAAAATCAAAATAACGTCGATGTAGCAGACACAGAAGGGCAGGTCTCCCAGAATGCTATCCTTTAGGCGTTGGAGGGTGGCTCCGGTGTTCCACAGGCCAAAGATGGAATAGGAGAAGATATAGGACCCGAATGGCGTAATGATGGCTGTCTTGGGGACATCCTCAGGATGCACAGGAACCTGAAAATAAGATTTTAAGAGATCCATTTTTGAGAAAATCTTTGGTCCATTCAGGGCCCCAGTCAGTTCCTGCATGTTTAGCAGGGGGTAGCGATTGGGGAGTCGTTACAAAGTTCAGCCGCATTAGTCCCCGCAGGGCCTTCAGGTACTGTCCGACCTCTTGACCATGTGGAGAGGTGAGTACCACGGGGTCGAGGCCTTACAGATGCCCATATTCTCCATCTGTGTGAAGGCCCTCTTGGCGTCCTGGAGGCAGTTCAACGGTAGGCAGTGGAACTTTGTGTGTGTGTGTGTGTGGATCCTTGGTTGTGATGTGGTGGAATACACCGTGCTTGGCCGGGGTCCTGGCCACCTGACGGAGTTCCGGCTTGAATACGTCGAGGAACTCCTGCAGGATGTTGCCGTATTTGTGGGGCATGATGGAGCAAGCGGTGGGTGTGCCTGGACCTGTGGCAAGTGGGAGGCACTTGCGGCCCACGTTTTGCCAGGAAGTCCTCCCCGAAGAGAGGAGTCTTGATGTTCGTGAGGATGAACTGCAAGACATAATTACAGCCTTGGATGGAGATTTTTAAGCAGTGCGTGCCGTAGGAGTGGATGGGGGTCCCGTTCATGGCTACAAGGGCAGTCGTGGCGTCGGAAGTGCAGCTGCAGTCATCTCCTGACAGCGGGAACGCCGACTGCATCACTCTTGTGTCAATTAGCATCCTGCGGCCAAAGATCGCATCGCTGATTTAGAAGCCTATGAGGTGTGGTTTTGGCGAGGTTGCAGCCATGGCTGATGATGGGGTTGGCCTCTTTCCCCTTTTTTGATGGGGAATATGAGCACAGAGCCTCCCATCTCCTGGCAAACATCCCGAACTTCCTGTGGTAAAAGCACCAGGGCGCATTGTCACAGCGTTTATGCCTGTTGTTTTGGGATCTTCCATCATAAGGCAGTAGGTCAATGTCGGGGCAGCAAGTTTGGCGGCCCTGGTGGCCTATGTCAGCTTCTGAGCATTGTCGACCAGCTCCTCCTCGGGTGTCAGTGTCAGGGGTCTGCCCATGAACATACGTGGCCAGTTGGCGGAGGAATATCTTGCATGAGAGGCTGATCTCCACTTTCCGACCAGCCGCACTGATCTCTGGTAGCCGAAGAAGACCCATCAACTTGTCAGGCATCCTTTGCGTTGGCATCACGCATCAGGTTGGTGACAAGGTTAAGGACGTGGGCGGCTCTCACAGGAATGGGAGCGGAGTAGTTACTGATGAGCTTCTGCTTCAGCTCACGGAGGGTGATCGGGCTGGTCTGAGAGTTCAGCCACGAGGATATGCAGCTGAAAACTTCCTCCGGGAGAGATGCTACAACTATGTCGGCTTGGAGAACTTCATCCACAAGCCCTGTGATTCAAAATTGGCCTTCACCTGCAGAACCATGACGGCAGGTCCTGTGTGATGAAAGGCGGGAATCTGTGTAAATATTATCTGTCTATCCAAACTGTACTTCAAACAACACCATAACTGCAAAAAACCGAAGTCTGAGAATAATAGTTTCTCAACACTGGAATGACAATATATTGCACATTTATCGTTCCAGTTACTCTCATTCTCCCTAGATTATGAACGCAAATAAACTTTTTTTTTTTACAATATCTAAACACTAGTATACAGAAGAAGAGTTGCTGAATTCGAAAGTGTGTATAACTAAAAATCCGAAAATTTGTGGATAGACGGTTGTTCAAGTGATGGCCTCAATTACAATTAAAACAAGCTTTCCGTCAACACACAACCCTAGTGTAAAGGTGGCGTGGCCTAGGCAGGGAAGAGATGCCGACTAGTCAAATTCCATCACTCCAGATGCAACCACCTTACTTATAACCACCTTGACCAAAACCACCACTCGGTGGTCTCGATATTACCGAAGTGTATATTCCCTTGCCAACGAGGGCCTGCTCGGCCAATCTCAGCCCAGAAAAACAGAGACATAGAATGACGTCATCTCCCTTTTTGCCAATCATCGCAGGAGGACGAATGATGTTGAAAAAGTTTCATGTATTTCGGAAAACAAGTACGCCAACAAATTTATTTCTTCTGTCCTTTTTATCAGTATCCATGCATAAATAAATTGGTATGTCGGAATTATTCTTTTTATCATTACATTTCTTGCAATCAACGGTATGGCTGCTCAGCCAATCACAGCCAGGAAAAACAATGACGTAGGAATGACGTCTCTCCCTTTCTGCCAATCATCGGAGGAGGATGGGTAGGTCAGCTAGTAATAATAATAATAATAATAATAATAGTTTGTACTAAAGGTGTTGGCTCTAAAGGTGTTGCTCTTTGGACTGATACCACCTACCAGAGTCTTACGTTTATAACCTACTTGTCCCCATGCCCAGTCGCCAATGTGAGAACGAAATAGCGGAAATAGTCTGACGAGTTTTTCTCTCGAAAATTTCACTCTTTGTTAGCTACATTCCTTTTCACCTGTCGTCTGCTAATGGGTACAATGACTTGATCATCACGTCCGATTGTGTTTTAATTCAATCGTTCAGAAGAGAAGAAGAAAAGGAAAAAAATAATGATTGTCTCGTTAGAAAAATCACCACTTTTAGATAATTATTGCCAATTTGCTTTTACTATTTCATCGTAGATTTCATCTGATCTAGCTTTCAATTATTCTCCTCTCTCTCTCTCTCTCTCGTCTCTCTTCTCGTCTCTCTCTCTCTCTATCTCTCTCTCTCTCTCTACTCTCTCTATCTACTCTCTCTCTCGCTCTCCACATCTCCGAATCTCTCTCTCTCTCTCTCTCTCTCTCTCTCCACCAAATTCAGTTTCCTACATTCACTCTGGTTTCAAACTTTTTTTCCAGATACATTGAAAGCCGTTTGGTTGCCCCTCCCACCTGCCTCTGCTTTTAGAAATTTAATGGATACGCTTCTTTAATTCAATAACATTTGTTTTTTTTTAAATTACTCGGTAATTTCTTTTTCAGACGAATATGTGGACATTGTAAATAATAATAATAATAATAATAATAATAATAATAATAATAATAACAAAAATACCATGGGACACCAGAGTTGAAGAGAAAGAATGGGAAAAAATGTATAAGTATCAAAATAGAAATAAGAAGGATATGGGATATGCCAGTGGAAATTGTACCCATAATCATGGGAACATTAGGCACAATTCCAAGATCCCTGAAAAGGAATCTGGAAAAACTAGAGGCTGAAGTAGCTCCAGGACTCATGCAGAAAAGTGTGATCCTAGAAACGGCGCACATAGTAAGAAAAGTGATGGACTCCTAAGGAGGCGGGATGCAACCCGGAACCCCACACCATAAATACCACCCGGTCGAATTGGAGAACTGTGATAAACCAAAAAATAAATAAATAAATAAAGTAAATAATAAGAAATAAATAATAATCAATAATAATAAATAATAATGAATAATAATAATAATAATAATAATAATAATAATAACGTGAATCCTTGAGGGTGAAAGTAATGTAATGCAATTGATTACAATGGAAAAAGTTACAGTAATTTAATTTTCTGTTATGACAGTTGTACTTCAAGTACAAAATTAAGGATTGAATTATTTTTTTCCAGCAATAACCTTCATTAATGACAAACAGGTGAATATTCAAGCCTTTCGCATCACAAAAAATAAAGGAAATTCAATAGGCTTTATTTTCAAATGGAAAATAGTTGTAAGGTTTACTTACGGGGATAACTCATTACAAATAGATAGCCTGAGCTCTAAAATAAATAAATAAATAAATAAATAAATAAAATAAAATAAATAAATCAAATCAAATCAAATCAAATCAAATCAAAATATAAGGGAATTGCACTTCGTATTCCAAAGCTTCAGTTGAGTGACGTGAGCATTACCTCGTCGAGGTCATCTAGTTTTTTTTATTATATGACTGTATACATTTAATGGAGCATTGATCACCTGTGTCTGTTATTTGTACTCGCTCTTCTTTACCCTTCACCTCATTTCTATCAGTGATCCACAGTAGTTGAATAACAATGAGGTATGCAATTCACTAATTAGTTCAACAGAGACATCCCTTCATCCGATATATTATATATATATACTGTATTATACATATATATATATATATATATATATATATATATAATATATATAATAAATATATATAAGATAAGAGAAGAGAGAGAGAGAGAGAGAGAGAGAGAGAGAGAGAGAGAATATATACACCAAACTAGCAACTGTTTAATGATCAGCTTAAAGCCAAAGTGCCACCAGGATGTGAGATAAAAGTATGTCATCAATGACAAACTTCTGGGGCCAGTAGGTAGGAAGGTTCATATGAAAGGCTTGCTGTCCTCGCCACGTTTTCACTCGTAAGGATGTCGCGTCAAGTGCATCCAAGGCAAAAGGATTCTTTTATTTTCCTGCATCCTATTTCATTTGTTTTGTTTTGTGTAGAATGTGTTATGAATGGGAAGTCTTTATAAACTCAATTTGTTTTATGATTAGAAGTGTTGAAGATGTAATCTTTGCGACAAATGTTCCTATTTAAAGATTAATACCATCTCATTTTCTTTCTGGGTTTTGTAATGTATAATAGAAAGAGCTGACAGTCCATTATGATAAAGGTTCTTCTTCGTCTATGGTAAATATTCCTTTTTATGAATCATCTGCAATATTTTTTGTTATTACCGTGAAAGGTAATGGAATTATAGGGTTAATTTTCCTCTTGTTAAATCAGCTTTATTAATTTAGTAGGTGTAAAATACAGATAAATGTAAAATAAAAAGATGGGATATTTTGTGACTGATGTAGGATATAACGAACTTGAAATATCCTGGTAGAGATTTCAAATATAATCGAATATGGTGTCTCATGAGAGAGATGTAAAATATAATGAATACAAAGTCGCAGTCATATGTGTGTATATGAAAAATAATGAAGATTAAGACTTTTAGGTTAGGCGTTAGGTAAAGTGAAAATGATCATGAACACGACCTAGTGATGACTGCAAAATGAAATAAACAATAATTCGCTTTGAAATGGAGAAATTATTAGTTGTGTACAGAGCACCGTAGTAGAAAAGTCTAAATTAAGCATAGTTACCAAACACTAGCCGTTTTGAGCTACAAACTATTCAGCAATAAAATAACAATAAAACATGAATAGCAGTTGAACAAATGAAAAATACCAAAATATCGAACGAGGTAATACATCCATTTGAAACATCATAACATACAGTGCATATTAATAAGCGTATACTATATTATAGTTAATGGATAACATTATCCAATTTGCACTGACGTTTCATGACATGTAAGATAAAAGGATCTAATTTATACAAACTAGGCGATAAATTAAAAATTTTTCCTTTGCTGTGAACAATGCAAGGTGTCTATCAAATTTCTTTCATTAAAACCTGTGTTCTTAAACAAAATCTTTGACCCGAGCCAGTCAATCGGTACATTAAACATACTACTATGAACACATAAAGCATTGCTTGTATTATATTATATTTATGATTTAAATACGTTTTTCGAGTCTCTTCCCAGATTGTCCTATATAAAAACTACCCCACTTGCATGGGATCTTATATATGACTCCTTCATTATTTTCCGGACTATTATGAATTAAAGTTTTTCCAATGGTGCTAGAATATGAAAAAGTTGTACTAAAATCAAGTAACCTTAGGGGGTAGACTATAGATTCTAATGTGGGATGGTATGAGAAACATATAAAATCCAGTTTTCTGTTTTTCTCCTCATATGAATAAAATGTTTTCCGTGCTAACTTTAGACTGTAATCAATATCTTCCAATTTAAAATTATTTTCAATACCAACTTCATATATAAATTCTAGTTCCTCATTGATAAATTCCGGACTGCAGATATTAAGGGCTCTAAGAAACACTGATCTTAATTCTGAGAGTTTTACGTCTACTTTGTGTGAGGAGTAATTGTTAATCATAAGATTGTTATTTGTAGGTTTTCTGTGTATTTTAAACTTGTAGCTAGAACTTACAACTGACCTCACAACTGTAACATCCAAAAGTGAGATAATACCATTGTCTTCTTCGTCAACCGTAAAAGTTATGGAGGGAACTAAATTATTGAGGTCTCTTAAAATCTTCTGAATGTCAATTGAAGTTTTCATTACCGCAAATACATCGTCAACTGAATACAAACTGAAATATATATATATATATATATATATATATATATATATATATATATATATATATATATATATATATATATATATATATATATATATATATATATATATATATATATATATATATATATATATATATACTTTATTATACTTTTTTAGCTTGTATATATATTATCTGTATTGATATATATATAATGTATTAATATATTATAGATATATATATGTATGTATTATATTATATATATAATAATCTAATACTATATATATAAAAAGTATATTAAATCTATATATATATATATATATTATATATAATATATGTATAATGTATCTATATATGTATAGATATAGATATATATAATAGGATATATATAATTCTATATAAAAGATATATAATATATAATTGTATATTAGTTATATGTATATAGATGGTATATTATATATACATATATATATATACATAGATATAGGTATAGAATAGAATATGTTATATATGTTAATATATATATATACATATATATATAATATTTACCTAGTCTATATATATTATTTTAATGATCTATATATCTCTATATATTATTATATATATTAAAGAGAGAAGTAAAGCTTGAGAGAACAGATATGAGATGCTGAGGTGGATTATGAGAATGTCGCAGCTTGAGAGATTGGAAAACGATGAAATAAGGAGGGCAGGCTTAGTAAAGATTACAGAGGTGATAAGAAAGTCACAATTGAGATTATATGGGCGTGTGTTGAGGATGGATGACGAGTAGAGAGTGAAGAGGGCCTGGTAGAAACCAGTTAGAGGAAGAAGATCGAGAGGGAGACAGAGAATTAGATGGCGAGATAAAGTGAAGGAAGATATGGAGAGGACAGGTTTGTTAGAGGATGATATGCCTTTGATAGAAAGCAGTGAAGAAGGTGCATCAGGCAACCGACCCCTTAATGTAAGGATAACGGTGGGAAAGAAGATATACGTATATAATAATATGTAAATAATGTAATATATAGCTACATATATGTACAGATGTATATATATTATATATATATATATATATATATATATAATCGTTAAGCTACAAATATCGTTTAAAATCCAATTAACATTACCTCGAGAATATCCTCGATAGGGAATGATCACCGAAGGGGAATTATAACTGATAAATGAATCGGTATCGGCGAGTCTCGATCCCTCGACACAGTACCTTCCAAGGATTCCAGTTAAGTGGTTAAACCCTCGACTGGAGTCGTAGGAGGGTACTGTTTGAAGGATCGAGACCCAGTACTGATCCGTTTATAACCTATAATTCCGCCTATCAGGGATATTGCCGAAGTAACGTGAATTGGATAATAAACGGCATTTGTAACTTAATGATTATATATAAACATTATAAATATGCATATATATATGTATATGAAATTTTTATCACATCAATGTAATCTATATATAATCATTAAGCCACAAATGTTATTTAATATCCAATTCACGTTACTTCGAGACAACAAAACCTTTATTACTATTATAATTATTATCATTTATAAAAATATCATAAAAGCATCAGTCACTAAAATGGTGAAGAAATCCACATTGGTTTAAACGTAAATATTTTATTAGAAATATATGTATACATATGAATTTATATAAATATATATATATATATATATATATATATATATATATTTAAATACATACATTATATATGTATGTATGTATGTATGTATGTATGTTTATACACATGCTTAATCCCAACCTAAAACCCTAAATTCTAAATGACGAACCGATTAAAGACACTTGTTACCTGTGGCAGGATTTGAACCCATACTAGCTATAGCATGATTGCGGGGACACGGTCGTCATTTCGTTAGCCATGTGGCTAACGTTACCTCATTCTGAAAAACGGCCGCAGGTTCTAATCCTGCCCACAGGCAAGAGGGTCTCTTCAAATTGGCACTTCAGTTAGATCACAGGCTTTTAAATGAAGTGCGTTATATATATATATATATATATATATATATATAATATATATATATATACTATATATATATAATATATATATTGTGACGAAGTGCCAAGTATCTGGTCACTACACTTACCAATCAGAAAATAGTCACCTCACAACAGCCAGACACCTGAACCTTCATCACAGATAAAATACGACTGAATACTCTAAAGGCAACAGTGATCCCTTAAAAACTCATAAATCAGACTAAGTTCATTAAAACAGGTGTGAGGTAATCTTATATGCAATCAAATTAATTAAAGGGCATCACTCCATCAACAACTTTAAAAGTTTAAGTATTCCCTGGTTCTAACTCACTTCAACAAAGCTGAAGGAAAACAGCTCAATTACCACTATATTTTCTACCTAAACAAAATTAAATATACTGGTGAAAAAAAAAACACTCATTGAAATTTTAGATAAAAAACTTTATTGTTAAACTCAAAATCTATAAGTGAAATTCACAATCTCAGGAACATTAACTTGAAAACAACACAAAGTTTAATTAATTCTTGAAATAATTATCAAGTAAAATTAAATCAAAATTGATTTATCACAAAAATCAAGAAACTAAATTATTCAAGTAAAATTCAAAGTGTTAAGTAACTATTAAAATTTGAAATTAATTCACAAGTGTTAACCAACAATCTTCTTCTTCTTCCCAGCTTTAACCCATTTTGATAAGGGGTCGCCGTTGTGAATGAGTCGTCTCCATCGATTTCTGTCCTGTGCATCGTTCTCGTTAATACCTTTCCATAACATATCTTCCCCTACACAATCACGTCATCTCTTTCTCTGTCTTCCCTTCTTCCTAAAACTTGAAAAGAATTCTAAGTAAATGCAAAGTAACTCACAAGTGTTAAACTCAATTAAATTTGTAATGATTAATTAATGAAAACACTTAATTTAATAAAATAGTGGAATGTGAATGAAAACATAGTAAAGAAATGTGAGAAAATACCAAAATTTCAATAAAACTAAGAAAAGAAAATTAATCACACAGAATGTATATATATATATATATATATATATATATAATATATATATATAATATATAATATATATATATATATTATTATATATATATATATATATATATATATATATTTACGTGTGGGGTCGTTTTAGATGAGGGAATATTAATAAAATCATATAATTTACTGTAAGGGCCGCCACGACTTACACACGGAAGGTTAAGGAGTAAGAATGAAACACTTTTGACTCAACTTGAGTTAGAAAATCATTTAATTCGTTAGGTCGCCAGGAAACCAGCCATTTAGATTTAAAGTTAATTTTATTTGCACAAAAATGTACCGCCTCAAGACAAACTGAACGGCAGATAAGCCCCTTGGAGAGGGCACAAAATACTGTGATAAATTACTCTATTAGTCACAATAGCAATTCGTTAATGACTGCCGCTTCACAATATCTTCTACGGTAAGTGGGCGCTTGGCAAGGAGGCAGGAGCACGAAATTCAGGGCTGCCGGAATCTGGAAAAGCATTCCAGGTTACAATCAAACACAAAACAAAAACTTCTCTCACAAAAATTATGACTAATGCACTATGGAGGGAATTTTATCACGAAACTTATTCACAACAATGCACGTTGGTGGGAGAACTCTAGTCTTTAGTTGAATAGCTCACTTAAAAGCTTTGAACAAGTCACAAGGGACACACGTGGTGCTAGGAATGGAACAAAGGCGTTCGTAGAGAGGAAAGGGAAATTTGAATAACGATAAGTAGTGAGAGTTTTTCGTCTTGGAGAGATAGGGGCTGGTTGAATTTGCAACTTCTAGACATACCTTAGCTTGTGTGTGTGCATGTAGCCTGAGGTAGGATGCAGCCTCCAACCAGCGAAGAGGAAACAAAGGGCTGAACGAGGCAGCTGCAGTCACGTCTGACCGCTATGAGGACTATTGACCATTTCAAGCCCTGCGATGCATAGGTTTTCTTAAATATCTTTTTAAATATCAACTGTATCTTCCTGAAAATTTGGTACAACATGTTTTACACCTTCCGCTAACATAGGGCAATATAATTAAGTACCCTGAATTAATCAATTGTAAGGCACTTTACTTAGAAAATTTTCAATTTCCTCAGTATTAGTTGTAAATATACGAACACCTGTCGTTGGCTTAGCCAAAGAGTTATGAAAGAAGCCCCTCCCACTCCTCTCTTTCTTACTCTGATACTTATGAATGGAATAGTGTACTACCATATGTTTTTTTACGTCATAAAATGTACACGAACTACCATTTATTACTGATTACTTTTCATAAAGCCCTTTGTATGTTTTTTTTTTTATTTATCATGTACCTCTTATCTATTTCCATGAGAATGGTGTGGTATTGGCAACTTTAGATTATTATTGGAGATATAAATATGGAAGGAAAAAAAACTGATCATAGTTTATTTAAAAGTAAGATCAATATATACATTATTTTATTATATAGATCCAATAAAGTATGTACAATATATACAGAAATTTTACAGATTTTGAAGTAAATTTTTGCAGTAACCATGAAAACAGCATAGACATACAAAATGAAAAACTGGTGGATAAATATATCGAAACTTATTAATTACAGGACTATATATACACACGTATAAGGATATTTCAGCTCACTCCCCATCACTGTCTAAAAACAGATCGTTCTCGTCATCACTGGCGAACGTTGACAAACGATTGGACCTATGCAATCCGGAAACGTTTGTCAGTAAGCCACCGTATTCGTTCTCGAAAGCTTTGACTTCGTTGGAGCAGCTCCTTACCACACCTGTTTAGTGACAGCAAGCCTTGCTTCCTCCAGTTCTGACCCTTTAGGTTCTGCCCTGGTGAAATGCCGTAATGATGAACGTTACATTTAGCTTCAAATGCGCCCATACCTGCTCGATGGCATCGAGTTCAGGATGGGCGGGTGGAACCCGGACGACAATATAAACACACCTGAACAGCTTGTAACTACTGCCCCTCTAATTTTCAGCGAGTATATTTTCCAGTATATATATACTCTAAATAAGCCAAGAGGTCATAATAATCTCCCAAAATAATGAAACACAAATAAACTTTATTGCATAAACTAATTTGGATATATAAAACAATAATACATAAAGTATTTTAAAAATGTAAAACGCTATACATCATAATCGTAGTACGGTACACTTTCATTCATATTTTGTTAACAGGTAGAGAAAGAAGTGGGCGGGCCATCTTTCCTAACGGTGTCCGAAAGTCTCAGTCAAAGGCAAAGAAAATTGGAAATGTTCATGAGTAAAGTGCCATTATTAATAATTTTAGATACTTAGTTATATTGCCATACATTAGCGGAAGGTCTAAAACATGTTGGGCCAAAATTTCAAGAAGATACAGTTGATATTTAAAAAGATATTTAAGAAAACCTATGCATTGCAGGCCTTGAAATGGTCAGTAGAGTGCACTGGTATTGGCAGTTAAACATAGTTGCTAAAGCAAGGTGAGGCTGTGAAAAGCAGGCGGCACAAGGGATGGGACCCTGTGAGGCATGCACTCTGCAGCAACACCTTAGCTCAGCCTGAAGGGTTGGCAGCCACACATGGTACAGGTGGAACTAGTGAGGCACAAGCACCCGGTAGTGAGGGGGCCCTGGTATTGGCAGTTGACCTTACTTGCTAAAACAAGGTGAGGCTGTGAGGCGCAGGCCACACAAGGTGTGGGACCCTGTGAGGCATGCACTCTGCAGCTACACCTTAACTCAACCGTAAAGGTTGGCAGCCACACAATGGTACAGGTGGAATTACTGTGGCCAACAAGCACCTGAGGTGAGGTTGTGAAGTGCAGGCCACACAAGGGGTGGGACCCTGTGAGGCAAGCACTCTGCAGCTCCACCTTAGCTCAGCCTGAAAGGTTGGCAGCCAGCATATGGTACAGGTGGCACTGGTGAGGCACAAGCACCTGATAGTGAGGTGCCCTGGTATTGGCAGCTGACCTTACATGCTAAACCAAGGTGAGGCTGTGATGCACAGGCCACATAAGGCTTGGGACCCTGTGAGGCATGCACTCCACAGTTACATACACCTTAACTCAGCCTGAAAGTGGTACAGGTGGCACTAGTGAGGCACAAGCACCTGATAGTGAAGGTGCCCTGGTATTGGCAGCTGAATTTACTTGCTAAACCAAGGTGAGGCTGCAAAGCACAGGGCACACAAGGGGTGGGACCCTGTGAGGCATGCACTCTGTAGCTGCCAACTTAGCTCAGCCTGCACGGTTGGCAGTCATCAATTTGTACTTGTGGCATCAATGAGGCACAGGCACCTGATAATGAGGGTGCTGGATGGACAAGCAATCTTGATCAGGAGGAGACCTTGTCTGTATTCCAGGTGACATGATTCCTTCCAGCTCCTGAGGCATGACTTAAATACTAGAAGAGTGCTCCTGATATGGAGGCAAGCAGGTGCAAGGTCAGCAGCCAATAGCAGGGTACCCTCATTATCAGGTGCTTGTGCCTTACCAGTGCCACCTGTACCATTTGGTAGCTGCTGATCTTGGACAGGTACTCCTGATCTGGAAGAGACCAGGACTTTGTGGTACAAGTGATGAGGTTCCTGCTTTTTTTTTTGAGGCCCCATGTGGATGGACAGGCAATCTTGATCAGGAGGAAACCTTGACTGTGGTCCAGGTGACATGATTCCTTCCAGCTCCTGAGGCGCAGTAACCTAGATAAGAGGAGGTGGCCTCTCCTGATATGGAGGCAAGCAGAATATGCAGTACATGTGACACCATTGATGCACATGCAGTAGGCCGTATGGGTGTTCCATAATTGGTTGCTGACCTTGCAGGCCAAACCAGGGTGCAGCAGCGGAGCTCACTTTGCAGAGAGGGGGGGGGGGGGGAAACACAGGACACAGGGTGGGGGGACCCTGTGGTGATCCTCTGCAAACCCTGTACAAAGTGAGCTCCGCTGCTGCACCCTGGTTTGGCCTGCAATATCAGCGGCCAATCATGGAACACCCATACGGCCTACTGCATGTGCATCAATGGTGTCACATTGTACGTAATATTCTGCTTGCCTCCATATCGGAGAAGCACTCCTCTATCTAGGTACTGCTCAGGAGCTGGAAGGATCATGCCACCTGGACCACAGTCAAGGTTTCCTCCTGATCAAGATTGCCTGTCCATCCACATGGGACCTCAAAAGCAGGAACCTCATCACTTGTACCACAAAGTCCTGGTCTCTTCCAGATCAGGATACCTGTCCAAGATCAGCAGCTACCAAATGGTTCAGTGGCACTGGTAAGGCACAAGCACCTGATAATGAGTGGTACCCTGCTTTTGGCTGCTGACCTTGCTAAACCAAGCTGCACCTTGGCTCAGCCTGAAGGGTCGGCAGGCATTAGGTGGTACAGGTGGTACCAATGAGGCACATGCACCTGATAGTGAGGGTGCTCAGTGGTTGGCTGCTGACTTTGCAGGTCAGACCAAGGTAAGGCAAAGAAGTGCATGTTTTGCACAGGGTTGGGGGAAAGCACAGGACACTGGGTGGGGGGACCCGGCCACAGGGTGGGGGGGACCCTGTGGGGACCGTGCAAACCCTGTACAACGTGCACTCCTCTGCTGCACCTAGGTTTGGCTTGCAAGGTCAGCAGTCAATCACAGAACACCCATACTGCCAAGTGCATGTGCATCACTGGTGTCAAGTGAACCACATAATTCTGCTCGCCTCCAGATCAGGAGCACTTTTCTATCCAGGCTGCCTCAGAAGCAGGAACCTCTTTTGGTCTCCTCCAGATAAGAAGCACTCCATCCACGTTGTGCCTCAAAAGCACGAACCTCGTCACCTGCATCACAAAGTCCTGATCTCCTCTAAATCAGGATCACCCATCCATTAAATGTGGCCATAGTTCCACTTTGGTGTGTTACATTTTCTTCTAATGGTTCGCTGGCTCTACATCTCTTTCTTCCTCTGGAGGCCTTTGATCCCTATACAGAATGTCTTCTATGATGCTGGTTACATCCAACCATTGCTTCCTTAAGTATCCTCTATTCTCATCCTGGGCATTGCTAAACTCCTGATTATTTTCGTGCACAAGATCTTCACTTTCAGTTTCTGGCTTCTCTCCTTCAGCCTCTGTAATCTCATGCTCCTCCCCTGCAATGCGTTCTAACTCAAAATCCCTTTGAGCAATCCTGTGGAGAAGGCCCATCAACATGTATTTATCTTGCATTCTTAATGCTTCTTCCTGCATTCTTTGTTGTTCT
>NC_061101.1:44402932-44434912 GCF_015104395.2 Macrobrachium nipponense
CCTTTCTTATCTATTTCCATGAGAATGGTGTGGTATTGGCAACTTTAGATTATTATTGGAGATATAAATATGGAAGGAAAAAAACAAAAAAAACTGATCATAGTTTATTTAAAAGTAAGATCAATTATATACATTGATTTTATTATATAGATCCAATAAAGTATGTACAATATATACAGAAATTTTACAGATTTTGAAGTAAATTTTTGCAGTAACCATGAAAACAGCATAGAAATACAAAATGAAAAACTGGTGGATAAATATATCAAAACTTATTAATTACAGGACTATATATACACACGTATAAGGATATTTCAGCTCACTCCCCATCAATGTCTAAAAACAGATCGTTCTCGTCATCACTGGCGACGTTGACAACGATTGGATCTATGCAATCCCGGACGTTGTCAGTAAGCCAGTATTCGTTCTCGAAAGCTTGACTTCGTTGGACAGCTCCTTCCCACACCTGTTTAGTGACACCAAGCCTTGCTCCTCCAGTCTGGCCTTTAGGTCTGCCCTGGTGAAATGCCGTAACGATGAACGTACATTTAGCTTCATATGCGCCCATACCTGCTCGATGGCATCGAGTTCAGGATGGGCGGGTGGAACCCGGACGACAATATAAACACACCTGAACAGCTTGTAACTACTGCCCCTCTAATTTTCAGCGAGTATATTTTCCAGTATATATACACTCTAAATAAACCAAGAGGTCATAATAATCTCCCAAAATAATGAAACACAGATAAACTTTATTGCATAAACTAATTTGGATATATAAAACAATAATCCATAAAGTAATTTAAAAATGTAAAACGCTATACGTCATAATCGTAGTACGGTACACTTTCATTCATATTTTGTTAACAGGTAGAGAAAGAAGTGGGCGGGCCATCTTTCGTAACGGTGTCCGAAAGTCTGTCAAAGGCAAAGAAAATTGGAAATGTTCAAGAGTAAAGTGCCTATTATTAATAATTTTAGATACTTAGTTATATTGCCATACATTAGCGGAAGGTCTAAAACATGTTAGGCCAAAATTTCAAGAAGATACAGTTGATATTTAAAAAGATATTTAAGAAAACCTATGCATCGCAGGCCTTGAAATGGTCATTTTAGTAGGCGAGATCTGAGACTGAGAGAGATCCAAGGCAGTTGCGGGTCATCTCACTTCAAGCACAGGAGCGGCATTTGTCTGAAAGGTGCAAAACAGCCAGCACAAGGTTGTGGGAGAATAAAACTTAAAGCTAAGACTACCTAAGTGCTAAGGCCCAACCAGCAGCCCATGTAACCCCCGTGACCTGACCTTTTTACCCTGGTAGGTCTCTAGTGTTTAAAGGCTTTATACCCCCGCAAGAACTACAAAGAGGACCGGAAATTCCGATCCCCCCACCCCCCAACTCCTGACTGGCCTGGGTTATACTATGGTGCGGGGGTTAAGATGGGTGCCTCCTACTAAAAGTCAAATTTTAAATACTGACGAGGCGAGGCAGGATGAAAAACGTATAAAAAAAACTCACCTACACCAGAATGTGAAACAATGGTAAAAGTTTCCCTTGAAATATCCTAAGTACTTTCAGAATTTTAAGTCCTTTTTAGGTTTAAGTTTAGTGCACTAAACTTATTTAAAAAAACTCTTACTTTGGTGTACCAACACACGAGGCGCCTGTTACAGACTTACAGATAAATCTAAGAAATACCAAACCTAAAATTTATGAGTGATCAAACACTAAGTATAAAATCTTTATGTTAATGTGAAACCACAATTCTCTCATTCGGGAAAAGAGAGAGAGAGAGAGAGAGAGAGAGAGAGAGAGAGAGAGAGAGAGGAGGGACCATCAAACGCGAATTGTCTCTGATATCGGAATGAACAAAAATTTGCCCTCGTGCTATGGAAAATGGGCAAGAAATCTTGGCCCCAAAATGCCTCAGCGACGAGACACTACAGATACCTTAAAAACTCTCTTTCAAAACAATAAATAAAGAGAAAGTGAGATTACAGGCATAAACAATATTTATCATTGTACGTTTTAAGACAATAAAAGTCTCTTAAAATAAAAGATATGATTATAAAATTTTCTCGAATGAAATAAATGTCATATCCGTGAGTGACATCACAAATCTTTCCACTTCAAAATTTAAAGTACTTACGAGCCAACAAATTCTCTTTTGACAAATCGAGATAATATTATATGAGAGTTAATTTATCAGTAATATTGAATAGTTAAATAACAAAAGAATTTATATTTTCTTAAATGAAATGAACGGTATCATAAGCAAAACTTCTAGAAGCTTCTAATATGATGTAACTTTACAGAAAACTGCATGTACGAGGGTTGTCCATAAAATAAGATTCCCAAAGATTTTTCACAATGAAAAACATGTTTATTGGCATTGAATAATACATTTTTGGAAAGCTTAGACTTCTTCCTATTTTTCGACATAATCGCCGTTGAGATCAATGCATTTTTGCATGCGGTGTACCATCTTCTTTATGCCTGAATCATAGAACTCTCCCGCCGTGCCGCGAAGGTAGCTTAAAACCTCTTCTTTCAGCTCCTCTCCGGTACTGAAATGCGTCCCACCCAGGTGTTTCTTCAATTAGGGAAGAGATGGCATACCCAAATGGTCTGTCAAAATTTTGTCAAGTAGGTCTTGCTGTCATCAGGGATCATCTCACAGAGCTCCCAAACCACCACCCTTCAATCTTTCAGCATTGTTTCTTCCACTTTCACAATCGTTTCGTCCGAAACCGATGGCCGTCCAGAATGCTGTTCGTCCTGGACGTCTGTGCATCTGTCTTTGAATTCTCTGCACCATTTGCGCACGTGTTGTACTCTCATACACTTTTCTCTGTAGACTTCACACAGTTGGGAATGAATGTCCACCAGCGCAGTGTTTCTTGCACACAAAAAACGAATCACAGAGTGTAATTTGCACTTGGCGGGAGTAGCTAGTGGGAGCCCCATCTCTAAAGTCTGGCAAGCCAAGACTGAACGTCGCAGACGGCTCCCCAGGGGGCGGGGACTGGGAGAGGGGGGACCAAGCTACATGCCAGTGTCACCGGATCCCGCGTAACAGCATTCCTCACGACTCCAGCTCCTTGGGAACCTTATTTTACGGACCACCCAAGTACGTTATATGATTGACAGGATCCCAAAACATAACAGAGAACTCAGGTTCCTCTTATCCCAAGTGATGACAGCAATTTCCTGCTTCGAGCGGACAGTACTAATTTCTCTTTCAGTTCACTTTTTTATGTAATTTCTTTTACTTTTAAATTATGTTTTGTGAATTCTGAACACAAATTACTGAACATACTAACACTAAGCAAACTACTACTGAGTCTGAAAATATTGCAAACACTTTTACAACATTTCATTGTTACTGAGGTGAAATTATACATTGTGGAAGCAACAGCATAAGCATATAGCATATATATATATATATATAATATATATATATATATATATATAGATATATATATATTATATATATATATACGTATATAGTAATAAATATAATATAATATATATATATATAGATATATATAATTATATATATATATATATAATATATATTTATTATATATATATATATTTTATATTAATTAATACATATCATATATATATTTATATTATTAATTATTTAATTTATTATATATATAATATATATATATATTACATATTAATATATATATGTTATTATTAGGTTATAGATATTTATGAATATATATATATAATATTATAAAAATTTATATAATATATATATTATATATAAGCATATTGCAGTATGGAGACGCGTTCTGTCCTTTATCCATTTTTTAAGCGCCGACATTTCATATAAGCTTGATACATTTTCCAGGCTGAAATTACGATTTCACATCAATTGTGTATAAGTAGTAAGAGATATAGACATCAAATGTTTACCAACACCATAATTAAAAACCTATTCAATAAATAAAAAAGGATACCTCTGTGGTTAGGTGTCTTGTTTTTTTTCTGTATTGGCTCTTGGCCCTTTCACTGTTGTTCTGTGTTTCTGATTGTATTGTGTTTTTAATCTCTGTTTATTGAATAGGTTTTTAATAATGGTGTTGGTACACATTTAATGTGTATATCAATTATTACACATACACAATTGATGTGTAATCGTAATTTCAGCCTGGAAAATGTATCAAGCTGATACGTTACGTCGGCGCTTAATAAATGGATAAAGGACAGAACGCGTCTCCATACTCCAATATGCTTATCCTATGAGTAATTGCTCCTTCATACTTATATATATATATATATATATATATATATATATATATATATATATATATATATATATATATATATATGTTTTATTATCAAAGAATCTCACATTCGCTTTGAAACTGAGCATTCATTATGCACTCATGGCATAGATACACTATAATGCTTAAACACGTTTTGATAATAAACTGAATTCTTTCTTCCCACAGTTCATTTTCTTTTTTATCAGTGGGAAAAAGAGAAAGAAACTAGTAACAAACTACAACGTTTCATATGAAGTCTTACAGGGGAATTCCCAGCGCTGAGTAAATGTAGTACACTGGAAGCCCAAACGACGTACTTGTCCTTCCCTGACATCTGTCAAAGAGATTTCTAATGCTCATGCTTCATGCGGTGTGTTTATATACACACACATATATGTGTGTGTATATATATATATATATATATATATATATATATATATATACTATATATATATATTAATATGATATATGTGTGTGTGTTAAAAGTAATCGAAAGATTCTACACACACACACACAATTATATATATATATATATATATATATATATATATATATATATATATATATATATATATATATATATATCCGTGTGTGTGTGTGTGTATATATGTATGTGTGTATATATATATATATATATATATATATATATATATATATATATATATATATATATATATGATATATATATATATGAAGGTTTTGCCACGGATGAAAATGAAAGGCGAGAGAGCCAAGAACCAAAAGTTCTTGGGTCTCTCGCCTTTCATTTTCCTCCGTGGCAAAACCGTTTATTTATACATAGCATCACGTTTTATATACTTCGTGATCAAGTTATTCATATATATATATATATATATATATATATATATATATAAATATATATATATATACAATATATATGAATAACTTGATCACGATATGCGAAGCTACTTCGAAATAATCAAGACATCAAGAGAAATCTGCTTCGAATTTATTCTTTACGAAAATACAAGCAGATGTCCAAACAAATAAAATTTGCTTTCGGTTCCTCCTCCTCCTCCTCTTCCTATGTTCTTCTTCTTCCCTCCTCCTCCTTTTCCTCTTCTTCCTGATCCCTCCTCATTTTCTCCCGCCCTCCTCCTCCTATCCTCTTCTTCCTGCTCCCTCCTCTCCCTGCCTGCTCTCACTGCTCTTCCACTCCTGCGGAGGTATTACCGACTTTAAAGTGAAAGTCCTTCGGCCCTTGTGCATCCTACGAAGGCGGCTGCATTGGTCGTCACTAATCCTTAGGGGAAAACAACACTTTTGTTTTTATTATTGTTATTATTATTATTATTATTATTATTATTATTATTATTATTATTATTAGGAAAAGAAAACCTAATATTTTTATTATTATTATTAGCAGGAAGCAGACATTCTCGGAAACATGTCTTATTAAAAAGAATTGCAGAATTAACTGAATTTATTCTATAAAGAATTTTTATTTATTTTTCTCATAATTCGTCTTTCATAATCTGCGAGACTGTTAAGTAATTGACCTATATTTTTAGTGTTATTGTCGTATTATTTTGAGTGTCAAGTTCTGGCATCATCAATACTAAAATATATGAAATATGTATATTTTATTCAGGTTGTATTCCAACATATATCCGGAGACTACAACGGGATTGTAGATGGTGATCTTCGCTACAGAATCGTTATTACAGTATTTTCTTATTACTACTGTATTTTCTTTAAATTCGACCTGTTTCGGCCATCTCCCTGGCCATCATCTGGCCATCCATAAACAAGAAGATTTAGGCGATATCTGCACGACTGATGCCCTTCAACCCCTTCTACTAGCTAAGGTTCTCACTGACCGGGGAGACTACAGAAGCAGTATCGTCGATCTGCGCCTTAGGTACGCAGCCAAGCAGCTGAAGGACAGAGAAGGGATCACCATACAGAGAGCAGATAAGACTGCCGCCTGTGTATTGATCAGCACCGAGGAATATCACCAGAAGCTGAATGACATCCTGGCTGACACTATCAAGTTCTGAAGAATCCCGCAGAACCCTATCAACGAAATCAAGCAAGAGGCAAACAAGATCATAGAAACTGTCAGCACCCCGTCTAATACATGCCACCTCCGGTGATTACCGGCGACTATAATTGGGATACATTTATGGGAACATTAAGACCCACAAAGCAGGCCACCCTCTGCGCCCTATCATCAGCCAGATTCCTGCTCCAACATATCATCTAGCCAAGATGCTGAACGCTGTCTTGACCCCCTACATCCCGGCAGGATTCAGCCTGAAGTCGTCAACTGAATTCTTAGAGGCCCATAGAACTACTCCCGCCGAAGGTGTCATCACTTTTATGGACTTTGGAGTCCCTCTTCACAAACCTCCCAGTGGATGAAACGATCCAAATGATCCTGGATAGAGTGTATAGGGACCCTTCCATGCCTGTTCTGAACATCCCTGAATATGCCCTCTGTGCCCTGCTTGAAATTTGTACCAAGAAGTCTCCTTTCTCCGACGACCATGGACATATGTTCACCCAGATCAACGGTGTGGCGATGGACTCCCCCATCGGAGTCATGTTCGCCAATTTGTACATGGGGACCATTGAGCAGAGGGTCTTCGACACTAACGACCAACCAAAAATTGTGTAAGGTATATCGACGACACTTTCGTCCTGGCCAATTCCTATGAAGAAATCGAGGCACTGAGGCGCGCCTTCCACCAGCATAGGAGCCTCCATTTCACCGTTGAACATGGCGAAGAGCACCACCTTCCCTTCCTTGATGTCCTTGTCAAAGGAAGGGATACCCAGTTCACCACCAAAGTCTTCACAAAACCAACGAAGCTGGGCATGTATCTCAACGGAGAGAGTGAGTGCCCCAAGAGGTACAAGCTCTCTGCAATCAGTGCTTATGTTAGAAGAGTCCTCTCGCACTGCTCCTCCTTGAATGACACTCACAACGAACTACAGCGAGCTGCCAAGATCCTCGTTGATAACGGCCACCCCAATCAAGAAATAGAAAAGTCTATGTGAAGGAACGTTGAATGCTGATACCAGCAGGAACCACGGTTCGACGCCCCTGAACAGTATAAGGAAAACGAGGAAACCCTTAAGATCATCAAAGAAAATTCTGCCCTACCAATCTTGATAAGACGACCCAGCTGATTATTTGTTATTAAAGTAGAAAATCAAGCAGCCTGATGATGAAGAATAATCCAGCCCCTCCTACACAGCAGGACCCCTGGAAGGAGATCAACATGGTGCACCTGTACTCATGCTCCATCCAAGGATACCTTGGCACCTTCATCAATATAACCACAATGCACCTTTCGAAAAGAAATTCCTGCCACATTCAGGAGGGAGCAATGTTCAACCATGCCAGGACTACCCATGATCAGTGGAGATACCGACAAGACATTCTATATTGGTAATGAGAAGCCCTTGCTTAATACTACGCAGGAAACCTTCCTCCTTCCAACGGCCGCTGGGCGACCAGCACCGAGCACCATACAGGAGGTGCAGCCCAATCATAACATAACAGCAGACGAGCAGAATCATCAAGATTAGTCCCAGAACTACTTGAGGGCTCGCAGCAACAAGCAACCTCTTCATACGAATAGAAGGCCTCGCCAGAGAAGAAATCCCCCCAGTCAGCCAATCATAAATCGACCACGGATCTGACCACGCCTAACCCCACTATAAAAGCTGACCCATCAACGATGCCCATCCAGTTTCAATTCTGCAGCCGTGTGCAACCCATCGTCACTCTGATCATGGATTTGCCGAGTTGTCGTGCAGTATTAGCTGATATTTCGAAAACCATCGAGTTGCTGAATAACTTCACACAACAACAGATGTTGGCAAACGCTATCAATGAACAGAGTATTACCATTGTTGATGAGAACATGGAGCTCCCAATTCACCTTCAAAAGCCCACCCAACCAGCAACCATCTCTGAAGAAGATAAACCCAGCAAACCGTTTACTATCCTTGTAGAAGATACTACATCTACTGGAACCTTTTCCAATGAAGAAAATGACCAAGAAATGTCGGATAAAGACCAAACTTCCAGTTACACCCTCTCAAGTGATGGGAACACAGAAATACCAAGCCCTGCCAAGTCTATGCTTGAGGATGATTCCCATTCTGAAGGATAGACCACTGTTCAAAAGAAGAAGAAAGCCTGCAGGAAAACACCAGCCCAAGATGGAAGAGCCCCTTTTCCCAACAAGTCTCCTGCAATTAATCCTTCACCTATTTCAAAATATAAAGCCTCCTTTGCTGATGTAGCAAAACTTTAAAAGTAGAATCCAAATCTGAGTATGTCTGTTAGACCTAATTTAGTGGGTGACATGATCATCACCTCAAAGACCAGAAATACTGAGGAGACTCTTCGAGAGAATACAGTTTTTCAACTGTTATACCCGAGGGACAAAATATTCTAGATGCTAAAAGATGCACTGGAAAATCCAGTACCTCCACAAGAAAAGTAATTGCCACCTTCCAAGGAGAAATACCCAAAAGAGTCTCCCTTGAAATATGGGGATCATTCCCCACTGAAGCCTTCATTCCAGAGCCACTCCGACCTCATCCAACCAAGCAGTGCCCAGATGCTTTCAAAAGAAGAGAAAAAGTTCTCTTCGACATCACGCATGGAACAAAAAGTGCAAGTTTCAACTTTTAAAAATTGAGAAGATCAAAACAACTTCTCAACTTCTACCACCATAAAACCTTCTAGACCAATTCCAAAACCCAAGGAAGAAGATGGAATGACCAGGATGAAACTGCAGAATGAAGTCAAAGCAGCACTACAGAAGATAGCCAGCGATAAGTCAACGCCAAGTGATACAGAGCCTTCCTCTTCCCTTCCTTCCAATCCTAAACCCCTGTCCACCTCTAAGGTTGACAGCCCTCCTTCCCAGACCTATCTTTCACAACCTTCTCCTTCCCTTTCTGACAGCTTAGACAGTGACAACTGAGTTCCCAAAGCAATGAGTGAAAGCCAACTCATCTAAACCTTCAAACCCAAGCACCTGTTGTTCAATCCTAACAGCAGCTGCCTTACCTAATCATCCCATTGCTGTTCCTCTTCGCCAGTATCTTAATGAGCGGTTCTGAGAAGATTAACACCTCATCTTAGCCACTCCCAAGTGAGCAATATCTAATGACATACAGCCATCCACTGTATAGGATAAAATTCATCCAGTCACTGCGTTAATATCATTCATCACATCCCAAGGGAACTTTGATTCCCAAACTTTTTCTCTAGCTCAAATTTTATCCTTTCCTTCCCACGCTCTCCTACTTACGGGACTTGCTTCTATAACACTTTATCTCCCACTAAATTATTTCACTTCTGGCCCATCCAGAACGTCCCTTGCAACGTCCAGATGATGGCCAGGAGATGGCCGAAACTTGTCGACATTAGAGAAAATACAGTGAATAAGAATATACTGTAATAACGATTTTGTAGCGGAGATTATCATCTACAATCCCGTTGTAGTCTCCGGATATATATTAGAATACAACCAGAATAAAATATACTTATTTCATTGATTCATTTACTTTAGTATTGATAATACCAGACCTTGACATCCAAAATACCACAATAACACCGTGAATATAGGCCAATTACTTAACAGTCTCGCAGATTATGAAAGGTGAAGTATGAGAAAAATAGAGACAGTTCTTTTTTGTATAAGATATTATTATTATTATTGTTATTTTCTTTTTATTCTTTTATTTATTTATTTATTTAGTCTATCAGTCATCCTATTCGACTGGGTGGGTTTTTTTGTGGGTTTCCAGCTGCATCCTGCCTCCATAGGAGTCCATCACTCTTCTTACTATGTGCTCTGCTTCTAGGACCACTCTCCTCTTTGTGAATCCCGAAACTACTCCAGAATCTAGTTTATCCAGATTCCTTTTCACGGATCTTTGGATCCTGCCTAGTGCCCCTATGATTATGGATACAATGTCCACTGGCATATTCCATATACTTCTTATTTCTATGTTCAGGTCTTGATACGTATCAATTTTTTCTCTTTCTTTCTTATCTACTCTGGTGTCCCATGGTACTGCGACATTAATGAGTGATACTTTCTTCTTCATTTTGTCATTGAACATCACATCTGGTCTATTGGCATGTAGCACCCTATCTGTTCTGAGACCACAGTCCCAGAGGATCTTTGCTTGATCGTTTAGGTTGGTGCTCGTACCGCTTCTTATCATGCCTCTTTTTGTACTGGTTCTGTGCAAGTGCCAGACTTTCGCTTGCTATGTGGTTTATGGTCTCGTTTTTCATGCTGCACTTCCTGCATCGTATTTCTGGCGTTGAGTTTTGACTCAAGTATCGCCTTAAGTCTCTGTATACATTCTTTCCTGATCGTGTCCTTCATCACTTGGTGTTTTATATCCCCTCCTTCTATAATTCCCACATATTTGTATCCTGTTTCATCTAAGTGTTTGATGATATTCCCATCTGATAGCTTTATCCCTTCAATCCTTGTCACTTTGCCTTTTTGTTCGTTGACCAAGGCACATTTTTCTATTCCAAACTCCATCTTGATGTCCCCATATACAATCCTTACAGTCTGGATTATGGTATCTATTTCCTTGATGCTCTTGCCATACAGCTTGATGTCCTCCTTTCTTGAGTTGGTACTCAGCATCCATCTTCTGCAGTACTATGAAGAGTAATGGGGACAGTGAATCGCCCTGTAAGATCGTCTCCTGATGTTGACCTCTGCTAGTCTTATTCCAGAGCTTGTAAGTATTATATTCCAGTTGCAAATTGTATTTTTGAGGAAGATGATAGTATTTTCTTTTGCCTCATATATTTTCAGACATTTAATTAGCCACGTGTGTGGTATCATGTCGAAGGCTTAGGTTGGTTTTCCTTCTCTTACTGCTCTTCATTGCCATTTTGTCTATCAGGAGCTGGTCTTTTGTGCCCTTACACTTTCTTCTGCTGCCTTTCTGTTGGTGGGGGCATGGTGTTTGTATCCTCTAGGTAGTTGTATAGCCTTTCACTGATGATACCTGTTAGTTACTTCAACTGTGAGCATTATTGGTAGGCAGGTGATAGGCCTGTAGTTACTTGCTATATTTCCCTTGTTCCTGTCTTTCTGTACTAAGGATGTTATCCCAGTGGTCATCCATTGGGTGCATGGTGGTTTGTGATACAATGCTGGAGTTGTTCTGCTATTCATGGGTGTAGGGCCTTGGAAGTTTTTGAGCCAGTATCCATGGACTTCATCGGGACCTGGGGCTTTCCAGTTGGACATTTTCTTTAGATGGTGTCTGATTGTGTCTGTCGTGATCTCGGTAAATCTATGTTTTATTCTCCCCATTTCTTCTGCCTTGACTTCCTGGAGCCATGTTGCATGTTTGTTGTGTGATACCGGATTGCGCCATATGTCTTCCCAGTCTCTTACTTGGTTTGGCTTCAGGAATTTCCTGATGGCTGTTTTCCCCTCCTAGTTGGCTGCATAGTCTTTTCTGGTTGGTTTCGAATAGTTTGTTCTGTTGGTATCCTTTATTCCTGCTCATGTACCGTTGGATCTTGTGTGCTTTGGCTTAAAGCCTCTGGTTTATATCTTCTATTATGTGGTTTTGTCTCTTCTCCTGTACTTTGTATTTTTCGTTCAGTTCCTCCCTTGTTTTCTTGCTTCTTAGCCTCTTTTCAGCCATTTTCAGCTTACTCAAGTCAGATCTCATCACCGTGATTTGTTTTTCCGGGCGTCTTTTCCAAGGAGGTTGCTGTTTTGGTTTCTGTTGGGTTGGTTGTGATGGTGGTGTTGGTGTTTGTATCACCATGAGTTCTGCTACTAATCTTGCTCCTGCATATGCTAAGTTATTTGTTCCTGTGATACGACATATCCAATGTCCTTATATCTATTTTCAGTTCTTGATACCAATTTTTACTCTTTCTTTTTCATCTACTCTGGTATCCCATGTTATTGCAACATCAATGAGTGATATGTTCTTCTTGATTTTGTCATTCATCATCAAGTCTGGTCTATTGGCACGTATCACCCTATCTGTTCTGATACCATAGTCCCAGAGGATCTTTGCCTGATTGTTTTCTATTACTCCCTCAGGTTGGTGTTCGTAACTCTTATTACAGCAAGCTAGCTGGTGTTTCTTGCACAGGCTTCAGTGGAGGGCTTTTGCTACAGAATCATGCCTCTTTTTGTACTGGTTCTGTAATTATTATTATTATTATTATTATTATTATTATTATTATTATTATTATTATTATTATTATTATTATATTATTATTATTATTATTATATGTTTCTAATTATTAAAAATTTTCGCATTTAAAAGCAATAAACAATTAACAGATTAAAACTGCATTAGTAAAATAAAATGTTAAAAATACTTATATTAATATTATTATTATTATTATTATTATTATTATTATTATTATTATTATTATTATTATTATTATTATTATTAAGTACCAACAACTTAAAACTGCATTTGTATAATATAATATAAGCTGTATAACACCTATATTAATATTAATAATTTTACATTTAAAAAACGAAAAAAATAAAAACTGAAAAGGAATATTCTCTCAAACAAGGCTATATCTCTTTAGTCTGTATTTATGCACGCGACCACGCGCCCGAGGGCATGAGCTAGGCCAAGGATGTTAGGGGACCTACCACTCCTTCTGCAGGGTCGCTCCTGCAGTAGAAAGTGCGACCCATACACGAGGAGGTTTGGGAGACTTTGGGAGACAGGTTTGGATGGAGTCCGCCATTAAGGCTTGACAGTGTGTCCGCCTTATTAGATTCTCTTTCCCTTTCTCTACTACCCTCGCCCTTCTTTGATTAATGGTTCTCTCTCTCTCTCTCTCTCTCTCTCTCTCGTCTCCTCTCTCTCTCTCTGGTGTGGTGTGTGTTGTGTGTGTGTGTGTGTGTGTGTGTGTGTGTGTGTGGGTAATGCTTCAGTATTCCTACCTCTCTCTTTCTCTCTGGTGAGTGCTTCATTAATCTTATATCTCTAAAGGCCTTCGACAAAGTTCTACACAAGAAACTAATGACAAAAGTTAGAACTTTAGGAACTGTAGGAGGAACAACAGACTGGATCGGAGACAGCCTAACTAATAGAATACAGAGTCGTAATAAACGGTGAAGAATCAGAATGGGCAGATGTGACAAGCGGAGTTCCTCAGGGTTCTGTCCTTGGCCCTCACTTTTTTTTAATGACATTGATGTCATTAACTAGCATGATAGCCAAATTTGTAGACGACACCAAACTTGGTGTAAATGCCATTTAACTTGGATAAATGTAACGTGTTACAATTAGGAACAAACAACCCTCATGCCAACTACATGCTAATTGGGAATGACATAAATCGTGTAGAACAAGATGAGGACCTTGGAGTCATTATTACCAAGGACTTAAAATCCACAAAACAGCACATAAAAGCTGAAAAGAAGGCACAGAAACTAGTGGGATACATAAATAGGCAGTTCAAATACAGAAACAAGGAAACGGTGCTACAGCTATACACATCAATATTCAGACCTCTTGAATATGCAGTACAGTTTTGGTCACCAATACTAAGAAAGGATATAAATAGATTGAAAGGGGTACAAGCAAGAACCACAAAGTTAATTCCATCCATCAGGCAAATAGGTTATCAAAGACGACGAGAGAGCCTGAACATGTATTGCTTAGAAACAATCCATTTCATTCCTTTTACTCTACCTCCGTTCATATCTCATTCTTCCATCTTACTTTCCACCCTCCCCTAACAGTTGATTCACAGTGCAACTGCAAGGTTTTCCTCTTGCTACACTTTAAAAAGCTTTTCACTGTCAATTTCCGTTTCAGCATTGAATGACCTTATGGGTCCCAGCGCTTGGCTTTTGGGCTAAATTCTCTCTCTCTCTCTCTCTCTCTCTCTCTCTCTCTCTCTCTCTCTCTCTCTCTCTCTCTAATACTGAGTTAGGTGTCATCCGCCAATAATTTGAACTTCACCACATGTCTCAGTAGTATGTACATTTGAAAAATTAGTCGTATAAATAGAAAACAGGATTAGACCTTGTACTCTTCCTTGGGCAACCCATCTTTTTAATTTTTCATGAGATGAACAAAGACTTTCAGTCTGTAGATAATGCTTTCTGTCACGCAAGGAGTTTCCCAAATACTTACGAGGCTTCATCTACAGTTCCAATGCTTCGTATTTCATAGAGAAGCAGTTAATGTACAGTTGTATCAAAAAGTGTACTAAGATCAAGCAAAACCAGGAGACCATATTTCCCTTTATCTATCATTTCCAATGAATCACTGATAATAGGGCACAGAACAGTCCTTGTGGATTATCTTTGCCTATATACCGACTGACTATCCAGAAAAGCTTAAAATCTATCCAGTTAAGTAACCAAGTGTTTTAAGGCTTAGAAATCCCTGCAATTTTGACACGCATAAGAAATTCAACACAGTTACTAACGTTTCCAGAGGCCGTGTAATAGTGTTTTTTTCAATAACTCCTAAAATAACTGATGGATTTCCATGATATCAAAGCAGGGAGCGCTTCATACAATGGCTTAATTTTGGGAAATACTGTGCATTGCCAATTACGTTTCATTAACTTTTTTACTTAAGAAAATGAGGCTAAAGCCAGTCTTAGCCACCCACACATTCGCAAAAGTGATGACGTCCCTCAGTGACGTTGGTATAACGTTTCTTCCCCTGTACCTCCCATCCCCCGAATTGTTAAACGCCTGTTTAACTCCATAGATAATTGTCATATGACCTACCCCAAGCAATACGAAATTCTTTGTCAGTAAAAGTTCAGCATACCTGGTAATGTGATTCGTGACTTTAGACTTTACCTAAACACAAGACCAACCTTTTATATCTTACCCACTCACTTACATTGAAGATCAAGAATGAGACTTATGACAGGAGACGAAAGAAGCCATGCTAACCCTACACTTCGCGATTCAAGCGAGTGTTGGTAAAGCAATAGAAATATAGTTTTCTTTAGGATAAGCCGTAGGACTCATTCTTCCATACAACACAGGTTACTCGATACATCAATTGCCAGGAAGAAAATGACAGAGAGCCATTGTTTATATAATTTATCATATCAATTTCACCAGAGAGAGTAGCTTGAATTCCTTAGAAGGTAGACTTCTAAAAGATGTTTCATATAAGGGCATTGACATCGGCCTTTTGATAAATTTTGAAATCATATATTATATATATATATTATATATATATATATATATATATATATATATATATATATATATATCTATATATGGCTAGCAGTATATTGCAATATATCATGTACTTATTAAAGTCATACTTTTCTTACCGATTTATACTAATTTTCAGGCGGTTTCTTTCTTTCTCTCTGTTGTAAATGGTGAAGAGTTTCAGCGTAATTGTAGTTTTGCAATGGCGAGGACAAAGCAACATATTTGCCATGACTAAAGTCGAATCTATATGAAATAGTTCAGAGCTACTACTACAACTGCTGCCGATAATTTGTGTTAACCATCTAATCATTATCTACCACCATAAAACATTTTATTGCTCTCCCGGCTCATTTTATATGTGCAGTACACAGTCTTTCCTAACAGGGATTTACTCGGTAGCCTAATAACAATGGGAATGAAGGAAAGAAGGCAAGAAGGAAGGGGGGGGGGAGGGGGGGGGGGATTACTAGGATAGCCATAGGTGTAAACACCGAAGGAGGGTTGGGGGAACCTCTGCGTCACAGTTACGTGATTAAGTACCACTTCTTCGAAACGCTCTGAAGGAGGGGAAGAAGTTCCTCTTTTTTCTAAGAGTAAACGGCTTAATTAAGCACATCTGTCAATTCATTGTACCACCAAAAATTAGGCCAATGTTTGAAACATTCATTGCTGTAGTTTCATGGAAATTCATAAGCCGGTTTGTTAGATATTTGGGAAAAACACTATTACACGGCCTCTGGAAACGATAGTAGTTCTCTGTGAGCCAAAGTTCTGATAATCAAATGTGCCTTTCAGATGTATAAGCCTACGCTCAGAAATATTCTTATTTATTACTCTCAACGATATTTCAGTAAAACATGGAAATTTTTCTTTTAAAACTTCAGACATTGGCATTGGATCAGATGCAAATTTTGTCTCTTAGTCTTCTTTATTTTGCTAATAGCGACATCACTGTATGCACCATTAAATCTCCAAAGAATGGTTCCCACATCAGATTCCAAATTCATCTGAAATAGTGCAAAAGTTCTAAATATATTTTCAGTTTTATCTCTAAGAAATTCAAGAATGCTGTCGGCTATTTCTTGATGACTGAAACTGTCAGGAAGCCTTTCTTGAAGACACTTTCATTTAAACTCTCAATAGGTTAGCAGGGGAGAAAGTGGCAACATGAAACAGGCAATATCTCGCCTGATCTGCCTACCATCTGTTGATACCTATGTCAGCCATATCTATTACTTCCACCTGATGCCACCAGAGTACTCTGAAGGCACTAGTTCAAGATCAGGGGCTTTGAGAGGACACTTTTTACGTTTTGCTCTGTGAAACTTTCTTCTGGGTAAGATTCGCATTTGTTTACACTATAAATTAATATATGTGTGATATGCAATAGTATGTTTACTAGGTGTAAGATCAGTTGTTAAAATGGCATAGCTAGTTTTCTATAAACATTATAAAACAACCTGTTCTATATTTACTCCACTAATTGTACCTAGTTTCATATTACCACCCTTTCTTTTCTTTTCAGGTTGCTATGCCAAGGAAGAAATTAGGACCAACAAAAATGGGAGGCAGAACATACGCTAAATGCTATAAGAACAGTCCATCAAGGCACACACAAAATTGAATGAAGTGTGGAGTCAAAGAAAGCAGAACTGGGTACTGACTGATTTATTACCTGGGCAAAAGATATACATAGCAGCATGAGGAAGGAAACGTGGTGCCCGACCCCAGGTCCCGTGACCAGCATGCTGAGTGAGAGCAATTTGTATTTGTTAACAGCCAATCAAATAACAATAACAAGAGACATAATGTACATGCAGCGATAAAATATATATTGGCGAAAAGGCCAGGAAATTCTACATACAAATATATACATGTGATTCTTGTTGTGTTGATGGATGTGGTGCATGATCATAATTAATGGGTAAAGAAGATGTCTTTACAAGTACTCCCCCCACAAAGACAATGATTATGAAATAATGATTGGAAGATCTATTGAATGTTAATCATGGTATCTTTTTGGGAGCAAGAGCCGACTCCGAGTTCTTGGTTGTGGGGCGGTTTCAACTGCTGTGTCGTCTGGCAGTTTTGCTGGGTGGATGCCATCATTACTGCGGCCTTTGGGACATACTCGACATTGTTTCGGGTTGCCGATCTCTTCATCCGAAGTCTTGTTTTGTGGAGGAATTCTGGAACATCTGCCAGTTTCCTCCCGGGTTCTATTGTCCATTAGGAAGGCTGGCTTTAACCGTCGATAGATATCCAGTTTTCCCACCCATGCAGGGTTCCTGTTAGGTCCTGCATGTTTGTCAGGGGATAATGGTCCAGTGTTGTCACTAGGTTCAGTTGACAATAGTCCCCACAGGGCCTCCAGGAACTGCCTGGTTTCTTCACCATGTGGAGAGGGAAGTCCATGGACTCAATGCCTTTTTGCAGATACCCATCCTTTCCATCTCAGCAAATGCTCGTTTACCATCCTGAAGTTTCTTGGGTGGCAGGTGGTGGAACTTGGCATGTGTTGACGGGCCTGTGGTGGAGAAGTGGTGTTGGGTGACGTGCTTGGCCTGGGTACCTGGCACCTGATGCAGTTCTGGCTTGAAGACATCTGAGAATCCGTGCAGGAGGGTGCTGTATTTGCTCAATGAGATGGAGCATATGACGGGCATTCCCGGTACGGCAGAGAGCGGTCGGGAGCGGCAGGTTCCAGTATCCAGCAGGCGTTTTCGACCGACATCTACCAACAGTCCATGTTGTGTGAAGAAATCGGCATCTAGTAAGGGAAACTTGACATCTGCAATGACGAAGGGCCTTTTGTATTTATGGCCCAGGATGGATAATCTGCAGGTCCGAGTTTTGTAGCAGCGGATGGGGCTTCCATTTGCAGCCACTAGTATGGCTGCGGCGCCGGTTGTGCTGTTGCGGTCCTCCCCGACGGCAAAAATACCAACTGCATAATTCCCTTGTCTATCAGCATCTGTCGTCCCAATATAGCGTCATGAATGAAGAATCCTATTGGCTAGGATTCTCTAATGTTTGCAGCCACTGCTGTTATGAGTGGCCACCTTCCTAATTTTTTGTGAAAGAACAGGGGCCTCTACAATTTTTGGCGTCCTTTCCGAACCTCCAATTGAAGTAACACCATGCTGGATTTGTTTTCATCTTCTTCTGCAACCAAGCTGCAGGCTGAAGGTGTTGCAGCGTGCTTGGAGGCCTTGATGGCTTCGTGGAGTTTGTGCGACAAGCTGATCTCCCTCCGGCCATCTGAATCAAAGCCCAGCAGCATCAGGAGGCCTCATAGTTCGTCCCAGGCGTCCCTAGGTGATGCGTCCCCCAGGGGCTAGTTCATCAGGTCAAGGGCTCTCTCTGGGATGGGCATGGAGTACGTGTCATTGAGTTTCTTTAGTAGGTCTTCGTACATGACTTTGCCCAGCTGCAAGTCCAACCATGGGGTGATTGTGTTGAAGACCTCCTCTGGCTGCGTTGTTATGGTGACGTCTGCTTTGGTTTCCTCATCCATGATTTTAGCTGCATGGGAATGGACGTCTGCCCAAAGGACCCAGGATGTGGTATTTTGCCTCAAGGATGGTGGCAGTTTCATCACCTGGGGTATTGCTGCCTTCGAAGGGGTGCAGAGAATCTGTGTGTCCTCGGAACAACTTTCTACCTCCGTGTCTAACATTTTGACTCGCACAAAACGCGAAATGAGCGCTGTATTTAGTCCATTAATGGTGTTGGGGCTCGTCAGAAGTCAAAACTATACGCTGTGTTGTTCCATTAATGACTTCTGAATACAGTCGACGTGAATCGTAAATGGCAGGGCCAAACCGTTCGAGAACACCAGAATGATGAGTGAGAGCAATTTGTGTTTGTTAATAGTCAATCAAATAACAATAACAAGAGACATTAAGTACATACAGTGATAATATATATTGGCAAAAAGGCCAGGAAATTCTACAAACAAATATGTACATGTGATTCTTGTTGCGCTGACAGATGCAGTGCATGACCTTAATTAATTGGTAAAGAAAACATCTTTACAGAAGCTGCAAGGGGCTTCAAAGTCCCTGAACCTACCCTATCAAGAAAGGTGGCAGATTGTATGCACGGTGTTGATCCAAATGTCATGGCTAAACAAAAGTTAGGAAGCCTACTATTAGATTAAAGTAAATTCATTATAATTTGTTAATTATAATTTGTTAATAGTTGTTTCCAACCTTTTGATCTTGTTTTAGTTTAAGTTTATTAATAAGCTAGCATCTTTTCTCGTATATTTAAGCTCTTTCTTAGTTTGATGAACTCTGTAAGGGAGTCATATGACTTTGCAGTTTTGCTTTGTTTTTTCCTTAGGCGTTTTGTTTACCACCTTTTCCCCCGGTATTAGGATTGTAAGGGTGGTGATACGTGAGAGAGTTAGTTCGAGTTCCTCCTCACAGCCTGATGCTTTACCCCTGAATTTTAGGTCACTTCTGCAGTTTTTGTAAGGAGATTTGGATCACGGCTTCTTTTATCCTTCGGTGCCCTGTGTGTGGTCGCTGGTGTTTGTCACCGGCGGCATTCGTCAGCCACGCCCCTTCCCTCGTTCGTCGGAAGGATTCTGAACGAGTTGGCCCATACTTACATAGAACGGTGCAGTTTGTGGCGTGCGAGATCCGTAGACGTCCCAGATGCTCGGAGGCTACCACCCTCGGAGTTCCTGTGGTTTGAGTTGCCTACAGGTGTTGCAGTTTGTGCAGATTGACCCTTTTCATCAGCGTCAGTGAGTTCTTGGAGCTTGTGAAGACAAGTAGGGTGGCTTTCTACAGGTATGAGATGTTTTTTAGCTATTTAAGACCATCGTGGATTGCTGGGTACCAGTAGATTTGCACGTTCCTGTTTACAGTACGGTCTTCTGGACCTTGTATGGCCTCATGAGATGATCCACTAAGCCTCTCGTGGTTATTCCTTATTTTCAATTTGTAAGGTTATTTTCGTATTTTATTGTTTATTAACTGAATATTTTCAACATTATTATAATTATTCTCAACATATATTCTGGTTACTAAATTAAATTTTAAGTACATTTTAGTTTGTATGTGTTAGGTAGGAGTATTATTAAGTTTCCCCTCTTATTTTCTCTTGCTTCCTTCTGCCTAACTTAGATTTTTAGGTTAACATTATCTGGCCAGTAATTTGGAAGGTACCAGCCTGAAGTGTCATAATATTTATAATTTCTTATTTCTTGGCTTAGGGTTTAATTTAGTTGTAGGTGATCTTTTAAAGATCTTAAGGTTGGTTTTCCCTTGATTTGTATATTCATTTTTTTTTTGTTATTATTTTTACCAACTATTACCTTTTCTTTTGTGTAAATGTATATTGTAACTTTTGTTGAGGTGTTTGTTCTTTTGTTCCTAAGTTACTGTGTTACATTTTTACTGACCGCAAATTCCGAGTTAAGACAAGAACTCTTGAAATTACGGCCTACACTTTCTGTAAAAATCGAGGAGCAGCTTATAGAATATTGTATATTAATGGAGAGGAAATTCCATGAACTTACACATAATAACATATGGCAGAGGACTTATCAACTGGTAGAGAAAAATAGGATAAAAAATCCATTCAGTTACAAAATAGCTGGCAGGGCGTGGTTTGACCATTTCATGCACAGACACAAGGATAACTGGACTGAAAGGCTGATGAAGCACCTGGAGCTGTGAGGAGGTTCCAACCTTCAGGCTGGGTTCAGTCTCATCTTTTTACTGATTGGTTCTCCCTCTTCATTGACCATACTAAGCCTTCACCTGAATCTCCAGTTATATTTATCCTGGATGGCCACTATTCTCACACCAAAGACTTTGACGTTATTTTGAAAGCAAGATCACCATGTTACCATTGTGTGTCTGCCACCTCACACTACCCACATGCTTCAACCACTTGATCGTGCATTCATGGGACCTTTAAAGACATACTATAGCGAAGAAGTCAGACAGGCACTGTGAACTAGTCACATGGACACTTATGATATTGAGGAGAAGTTTTGAAGGTATATCTTAAAGTACAGGCAGGGGCAATAGCAGTGAAATGTTTCAAAAGTACTGGAACCTTTCCACTTGACAAGGCTGGTTTTTGACGAGGCAGATTTCATTGCGGCTAAACACGAGGAATCACAGGCAACTGACCATAACAACAGATCTCAACAGATTCTAGTAACAGAAGCTAGTGCATCAACATCAGCAGGCCCTTCAACAGCAGTGGGCCCATCAACAGCAGCAGCTCCATCAACAGCATCAGATCCATCAACAGCAGTGGGTCCATCAATATCACCAGGCCCATAAAAAGCAGCTATTCCATTAACAGCAGCAGGCCCATCCACAGCAGAAAGTCCATCAACAGCAGCAGATCCATCAACAGAAGCAAGTCCATCAACAGTAGCAAGTCCATCAATAGTAAGAGGTAGGTACTCCCATATCTACAGAGTTTATCTCCCCACATATCATTTCCCCAGTTCCTCAGGCAAAGAGGAAGGGGACAAACAGAGGTCTCAAAGTCAAGTGTTTTGACATGGTCTCCATAGATGTGATCAGTTCGATGGTCACAATCTAAGTTTTCTAATATAAGGTTACGCAAACTTTAAACAAGCTATGACTCAAAGGAGGTCTGACCAGAGTAGTAAACTGATTCCTGCCCTTCACAGCTCAAGAAACTTATCTTCAGAATCTTGGAGTAGGTGGGTATGTTTAGGATTACTTCAAGATTTCCTTACAAGTAGGCTGCAGCGAGTTGCTGTTGCCGGGATCTTTAGTGAACCAAGACCCATTGTGTCCGGATTTCCACAGGGTATAGTGTTCTTGGTATACTGTTATTTTTGGCATATACAAGCGATATAGTTGTTGGCCTGGAAAACAAGATTGTTCAGGATGTCGATGATACAACACTTGTAGATGTTGCAAAGTCTCCACTTCTGATATATGAAGCTGTCCTCAGCCTCAATCGGAACTTGGACCAGATCTGGGAATGGTGTAGTCGTTGGAGCATGAGGCTGACTTCCAGTAAAACGAAAACACTGCTGATTAGCAGATCTCAGATAGATTTCCCACCCCACCTTCCTCTTTAGGTGTATGGAACTTTGCTGAATGAGTCTGAAACTCTAACTATTCTAGGTGTAACTTTTGTCTCACATCTTACTCTTGAGAAACTTCTAATGAAAGTTGTAGCAAATGCTGCACGAAAATCAGGTAAGGCTTCATATATTTATAACAGTGATGAAATCATTGCAACCTGTTTTAGGTCATTGTAACTCCCTTTACCAGAATTCTGTTCTCTGGTGTTGATGTCTGCTTTGGTCCGTTATTTGCCTCGTTTAAATAGAATGGTTCATGATGGTAGGTTTTTCGTTTCATAATAGTAGCAGTTATGACCTAGACCATCAACTGGTGGTCTTCTCTTAGTCACTTTTTCATAAGTTGTATTTTAATAGAGATCTTCCACACTCACAATTGATCTCTGATCCCCTTTTCCTGCTGAGAACAACCAGCTTCGCTGAACAGCAGACCAATTTATAGTAAATGTGCCTCGCTGTCGAACTTCTCAGTTCCAGACTTCTTTATTCCTCACACTGCTGGACTGTGGAACAGTCGCCCGAGGATGTTGTGCTATAGGAGCTTCTAAAGTTCAATTGAAAATGCAATGCATTAATACCATAATGCTATTCTCCTTACATCTTAATACATTTTTATCTGTTGATTAACTTACTATTTTTTCTTTTTAATAAGTGCGCCCCCTCGATATGGGACCACCTTGACGTGGTGAGGGGGCTCTTGAACCCCAGGAATTAGTTTCCGGGTTTGAGTCCAAGAGTCTCATATTTTTTTTGTATATTTTCATTTGGAGTAATATTGTGGAATTTTCCACCTTCTGTAAAATTTATTGGACCTGACGAATGGGAAAAGGTATCATAGCTGGGATTGGGTTCATGTCCGAAGCTAAATACTGTAGTGGGAGCTGTGGTAGGATCATCAACTACCCAATAATGTTCGGACCTGAGAGATATCAAATTGATAACTCAAGGGCGGAACTATTCTTCAGGGCTAGACCACGTCAAGGTGGTCTAGTCCTGGGGATAGGACTCTCGCCATTCTTTCCGGTTTGCCCATAACATGGTTAGGGTGGGGATGATTGTATTCTTGTGATATTCTCAGTCCTAGCAAGTGGGTTTGGCTTACACTTGCGCCACTCTAACCATGTTGTGCCATCCCCAGTGGGGTAGTGTAGGGACGCAGACATTTGGGAGTCGGCTCTCACTTGTGCCATTGGTGGAAGAATAAACTTTATGAAAGGCTGATGATATTTTTTTAATATTTTCATGTTTAATTTTTCTAATTTTTTTTAATATAAAGCTTTTATGACTAGTAACCACACAAGGATTCTAGTACCTCTGGTCCCTTTGATGATGATTTGGCACAGATGACGACCCGTGACATGAACTTGACCGTGGGTATGGAATGCTCCAGTGGTGGTTCTACCTCTCAGGGCAGTCATCACAAATTGAAAAGAAACCATTGTGGGAACACAGTGGATAGTTTGAGGGTGTTGCATGTAAAGCACATTCCCTTGGAATTTGACTATGAGACGCTCTCTGTTTCGTTTGGTAGTTATGGCAAAATAGAAGAATTGAGGATGAACTACGATGAAAGTGAGAAAAAATGGGAGGCATGGCTAACTTTTGAAAAACATGAAGCTGCACTCAAAGCCAGCAGCAGTATCAATAACATAACGATTTGTAAAAAGATTGTTAAGGGAGCACTGACCGACAGGGCCCCTAAAAATATGGATACTTACAGACCATCACAATGGGTACAAGTGGCTCAGCCAAATTTGAATGACGATGACACTTTTGAATGGACACCAAAACCTCCAATGTGGTTGGTAGTAACTGCTAGGGAGGAAAATTATAATTACTACAAATTTAGCAAATACATCCAAAAAAAGGTTGGCTGTATTGACATGGGGAACATCTCAAGGTTTGGCAAAGGCAGTGTCCTAATTCATGCTAAATCAATGACACAGTCATACATGCTGACAATGAAGAAATTCGAGAAAGATGATATGATAAAAGAAATTAGACCACACATGAATTTTAGTTATGGAAAAGGAGTGGTATTTGATAGAGACCTTTGTGAACTGACAGAAAGAGAAATATTAGAAATCAGTCCAACTTCTGTATGGAAGATAGAAAAGGTTCCAAAGGCAAATATGGTCATTTTAACGTTTGAGGACTCTGATGAACCAACTTACATCAATTATGGAAATGAAAGGGTCAAAGTCAAACCATTTTTGTCCAAACCTCTGCAGCGCATCCATCCAGATTCTGTAAAAACAATAAAGTCTGTAATAATTGCTCGGCTCCTGAACATGGCCCTTGTTCGAAACAGCCAAAAGTATTAATTGTGAAGAGAATCATACCACATTCAATAAAAAGTGCAGCCAATATAAATATGAAGAGGCAGCTATATGTAAAGCTAATGCTGAACATATAAGTATTAGTTACGCCAGGAAGTTAATTGGTCAGACAAAGACCTATGCTATGGCTCTAAATTTTGCAGCCCCTATGAAAACTAAAGCACCTCTACCTGCAGTAAAACCTAGAGATACTGAAACCCAGTCATCTGATCTAGGTGACAGGTCGGCTAGGGTTGAAGCACCCCTATCCAAGAAAGATGTACCTGCTGTTATAGACTCCTCTCCAGTTGATGAAATCCTCCCTGTGTCTGTTCCATCTCTTCAGCAAGAAACCCTTGAAGAAATGGAACAAGAACAAACTAGAGGGCCAAAGAGAGAGACAACTCCTTCATCCTCTCCTCCACCTGCTCAAAGAATGGAGATATCCAAACCCCATAAAAAATGTAACAACAGTGAAGATGCTCCTGCCCCTGAAACAACCAAGGAATCAAGTTCCTTGGATAAAAAGAAAATAGTAGTGGAAGTCCACTCTACTCCATATCAAAAAGCTAATTAAAAGCATAATCATAAGCCACATATCTCAAGACAATCTAAAGAAACTCTTACAAAGTCCCATAAGGAAAAAAAAAACTAGTATAGATCAATATAGAATTTCCCTTGGTAGATCCTAGCACTAAAATTCAATCTGGACATTTTACAATGGAACTGTAAAGGACTAAGGACTCGTTCAGAAATATTAAAGGTATTACTGAGTGAGCATAACCCAGGGGTTGTATGTCTTCAAGAAACTAAATTGGGGGATTCAATATACAATCCAGGTGTAAACTATGAAATCTACAAAATGAACCCACTGATGGGGATCGCGCCCATGGAGGTGTTACAATAATTATTACTAAAGCATTGCAACATTTTATGGTTCCCCTGAACATCCAGCTTCAAGCAATTGCTATCCAGGCTACTTTTGACCGTGAAATCACAATCTGCTCTCTTTACCTTCCCCCAAGATGTAGGTTCACTCTTGGGGACATTCAAGGTTTAATCAATTAACTTCCTCCTCCTTTTTTACTACTTGGTGATTTTAATTCTCACAATCCACTTTGAGGTGGAGATTTTTTAGACACAGAGGGTAGGATCATTGATGACAATGTTAATAATAATGATCTTGCACTATTTAATGATGGTACTATGACATACCATAATCTCTACACAGGTGGTTCATCTGCTATAGACTTAAGCATTTGCTCTTCTTCTCTCTATCTTGATTTTAATTGGTCTGTAGATGAGTTTCTACATGACAGTGATCACTTTCCCATTAATCTTAAGTTTGTGAGAAATGCCCCCTCGATTTATCCTACCAAATGGAAGGAAAAGGAACCAGATTGGGTAAAATTTCAAGAAGGCATTAACCTATCCCAGGAATTTGAATCCTTCAAATGCCACATAAAGGCTTATGAGTACTTTGCCTCCGAAATATTGAATAGTGCTGAAAACTCAATACTTAAGACCAAAGGGAAACCACACAGACCTGCTGTCCCTTGTTGGGATAAAACCTGTGGTAATTTGAGGAAATTTACCAGGAAATGTTACAGGCATTATAAATCCAGTCAGTCTGCAACAGCAAAATCTATTTACCAACTAGCTATGGCAAAACAGCGAAAATATTTTTAAAAAGTAAAAAGAGAATCCTGGCTTTTTTATATTAATGGCATAAATTCCAAGACCCCAACCAGATTGATCTGGAAAAAGATTAGAAAGCTAAGTGGCAAGTATGTTCCAACACCAACACCCTGTTTGAAAATCAATGGAGACCTTGTCACCAAGCCTAATGAAGTTGCTGAAAAACTGAGTGAGCATTTCTCCGAAGTATCGAGTTCCAGGAACTATTCAACTCGTTTCCAGAATATTAGGAATTCAGCCATTTCCCTTAATTTAAATTCTGGAAATGGTGAATCTTATAATTCCAAGTTAACTTTGAGGGAATTAAGGGATGCTCTGTCATCCTCTGTATCAGCATCCACTGGGAATGATAACATTCTTTATAGCATGCTGAAAAATCTCCCAGAATCGGCTAAATCTTATCTCCTTAAAATCTTTAACAAAATATGGGAAACTGGTACTCTCCCCCCTTCTTGGAAGATTGCAATCATTGTTCCCATAAAGAAACCATTGAAAGATCCTCATCTTCCTACAAGCTATCGGCCAATATCTCTTACAAGTTGTGTGTGCAAATTGTTTGAGAAAATGGTGAATTCTAGATTGATGTGGCATCTAGAAAAAATTATTTGTTATCATCTGTCCAATTTGGATTCAGGAAAAATCGTTCCACTGTGGACCCACTAATAAGATTATCAACCCAAATTCAGCAAGGTTTCTCAAAACGCTGTCAGTCTATAGGGGTCTTCTTCGACCTCGAAAAAGCTTATGACACTACTTGGCGTTTTGGTATACTTAAGCGGCTTCATGACATGGGAATACGAGGTAATATGTTAAATTTCATCAGGTCATTTCTAAGTGATAGACATATTAAGGTAAGAATTGGAAACACCTTGTCTAATGTTTTTGAGCTAGAGGAGGGTGTCCCACAAGGCAGTGTGTTGAGTGTCGCTTTATTTGCTGTGGCTATAAATAGCATTGTTGAATGTGTGTCTCCTCCAGTAAAGACATCTTTGTTTGTGGATGACCTTGCTATTTATGTCACTAGTTATGATGCTATTGCTGCTTGTAATTTTCTGCAAAAGTCAGTTAATGCAATCAGCAATTGGGCTGATGACAATGGCTTTCGATTCTCCCCTAATAAAACTGTGGCAGTTCGTTTTACTAGGTGTACCCGAAAGGATACCATCCCAAATATTTAGGCTGAAAGACACACTAATACCATATGAGGAGGAGGTGGAGTTTTTAGGGATGATTTTTGATAAGAAACTAACTTGGGGTAGTCATATTGACTCTTTGAAAATTAAGGTGAAGAAGTCCCTTAACATTTTAAAAGTAGTTTCAAGTTTTAATTGGGGTGCTGATAAGAGGTCACTTTTACAGTTATATGACTCTTTATGTAAATCAAAGCTTGAGTATGGTTGCCAAGTCTACTCTTCAGCAAGTGCAAGCAAACTTAAGGAGTTGGCTGTAGTTCATCATGCTGGTCTGAGAATATGCTCTGGAGCATTTAAAGCATCTCCAGTTGAAAGCTTATATACCGACACAGAAGAGCTCCCTCTAGACTTATGTCGAGAGGAACTGGGACTGCGGTATATGTTCAAAATAAGAGGTTCCCCAGAAAACCCTGCAGCATCTATCTTAACCAAAACAATCCACAGCAGTTTGCAAATGCTAGAGCATCCAAGCCTTTTCATGTGAGAATTAATGCTGCAGTTGACAGTGTGTCTATTAAAGACCAAAAAATTAAGGCAATACATTGCTCTAAGCTGCCTCCTTGGTTGACCCCAGAACCATCGGTCTGTCAAAAAACTGTGGTTAAAAAATTTGTTAATGTCCAAGAAGTGAAGGATTGTTTTCTTGATCATGACCGAAAGCATTCGGGTTCTGTTAAACTTTTTACTGATGGATCAAAGACATCAAGTGGTGTTAGTTGTGCTGTTGTTCATGGTAATAACTCATATGTGGGCAGACTTTCAAATAATGTGTCCATTTTTACAGCTGAATTAACTGCATTAGCCAAATCTCTTGAGATTGCTTCTACTCTACAGGGTAATAATTTCACCATTTACTCAGATTCTTATAGTGCACTCATGGCCATTAAGCAATATAACCCTAAACATCCAGTTGTTCAACGTATTCAAGAATGGTTATATAGGCTTGCTTCCAAATTCAAATTTGTCCATTTTTGCTGGGTTCCTTCCCATGTGGGTATTGCTGGTAACGAACTTGCTGACCATGAAGCAAGAGATGTCATTAATGAAGAAGACATTCTCTTCCACCATATTCCTTCCATTGACATGAAATGGACTATTTGTTCATATGTTAAAAATAAATGGCAAGCACGTTGGTCGTCTCCCCATCTGACCAACAATAAAAAGTACAGGAAGATCCGACAAAGTATTGAACATTGACCCTCTGGTTTCCAACAAAATCATAGGGTAGAAACTGTATTATGTCGTCTAAGAATTGGCCATACTCGATTGACCCACCGATTCCTGTTGGAGGGGGTACCTGCACCAGTCTGTATGCAGAGCGACTCTCCTCTTACTGTGGAACACATTATATTGCATTGCCATAGGTATTCTGCGGCACGACAGAGACATGGGTTAGTTAGTGGGCAGGGATATAGCAGAACTGCTTGGTCCGGATGTAGCTTTTAATATAATTGTTGTATTCCTTAGAGACATTAACCTTTTTAATGAAATTTGATATTGACCTCCCGGTACGTTGCAAAGTGTAGTGCAAAGTTGTTTGTATAAAGCATACTTATATGAATATGAGTATGTGTATGGTATATGTATGTATAAGTTTTTTACTCTTGTTTGCACTCACGAAATGCGAAGTTATAATTTTTATGACGGATATCTGTTTTTATCATAATTTTAAAATCGCCTGTATTTATTTAGTTTATAAAATCATCAACATAAATATTTATGTCAAACCAATTTCATATGGCGCTAAATAATCCCTATGGATTCCAGTGCTTAGCTTCAAGCCTAAATTTCATATTCATATTCCTTAATAAGTGCGATCTCTTCTTTCTGTAATTTCTCTACCTCCTTCGTAATGCACATTATAATCTGTGGAAGCTTGAATTTCAAGTCAGTGGCCCCTGTGGGCTTGTCAAACATGAATATGGTTCATCTTCTGATTAATAATAATAATAATAATAATAATAATAATAATAATAATAATAATAATAATAATAATAATAATAATTCCCCTTTCGCACCAATTAACAGACACAAAAACCAAGCAAAAATTCGGTCAGTTTGACCTCCCTACACTACTATCTGCACCCTCAAATCATTCAGAAATAGTAGCTCAGTAATAATTTTATTTCAAGGATTATTTGATATTTAGAGAATAGCTTTACTTTTTTTTCCAAAAGCAACAACTAAATTCTGAAAATTCTGCATTAACGGAAGAGATACTGATCTCAAGATACCTTAACTAAGATTCTTCGTTTTTAAATGACGAAATACGTCTTAAACTTAATTTAGGGAAGCTCGAACGCCAAGACATGGTGATAGGTTACAATAGCTGTCTGTTTATTGAACGCTCTTTGGAATTTAACTATTGCAATTAATTACAGTGTTGAAATTGCGTCTCTAATTTCTAGCTAAAACAAATTAAAATTAACCAATGAGCTATTTGGAAATATGTAATCTGTTTGAATAGCTGTGATGAAGATTAATTTTGATGAAAATTTGCAGAAGCGTATTGCTGTCAAGGTCATGCTGGCATCACCTATATTTCAGAGGCTGCCAATAAAAGTCAAGATGCGTACAAGAGCTTGAACTGCCGTTATAAACCATCTACTTGATGGCTCTGGGAACCATGCAATAGGTACCTGCGTCCGTATTGTTGGGGGTTAGCTACGGAATATCTCAAAATAGATATGCCTGTCGGTTGGAATACATATGATTAAGTTTCAAGAAGAAAGAGACTTGGTTCAGCTCATGTAGATTATTTTAGCTTCGATAACGCCCACAGGGCCTAAAGATAAGTTGGTGATAAGTGCACCTTGTCCTGCGGCTCAGAATTAATTCACAAGTCGAAGGATTGTGGTGGTGCAATAGGCGAAGTTTATTGAAAACAAATTGAGATAGTAGTACTAGTACTTGTATGAGAGAATTGGGAAAGAGACCACAAATAAGAAATAAAAGTTACATACTCGGACATATTACTGTACTGAAATGAATTCCTATTTTATTATCGTGATTTTCCATTTATTTGTTATGCATGCATGTGGTCAACAGAACCCTACTCTATTCGTAAATCTCGTTATTGCTGCGTTTTTAAAAGAAAAGAACTGCTAGGTTAGGTTATTTTCCTGGAATAAGTAACCAGTTATTAGAGGGCTTACTTAAGATAAACTATTTGTGCATGTTAATTTACATTTATCGTTGACGCTGGAAGAAACTCCGTTCTTATTTTTCCCTTTCTTTTAATTGAGGACAACAATTGCAGACTGAGAAAACATGCAGAAATACATGACAAAGTGACATCTTCGTGTAATTATATGCATATTATATGGCTGTCTTCGAATTTTCAATGTCATTTAAAGGTTATCGATGTAAAATTTACTGGACTTAGTCGTATGCACAGAATTAATCTAAATAATTACAACCCACTGTATGTCGCTCATGTCTTAGCTCAGAATCGAGAAAAGCATATGACGATTATTGTCGTAATTGTGAGAGGAGAATAACACCCACATTAGTAAGAAAAGTCTTATTCATTGTCTAAATTATGGTATAATTTGAAAGTAATTACAATTAATCAATATAAAAATGCACGTCTTCCAAACACGGTCCATACTTAATGTTCGAATACGTTTTGTTCTCAACGTCTCCGTGATGATAATTTTGTTTCCTTAATTTTGAAAGAAATGACATAATTTACCGGAATTGATTGTAAGTATATTATATATTTAAAACAGCATACAGACATGTAATTTTATGATGTTGTAATTTGAAACTCTGCTTACATGTCAAATTAAAGTCATGAAGATGCATTTGAACGTCGGTGTTTCCCTCTCGAGATGTAAACATTGTGGAAGGTAGACAGGGTAACCCAAGAACGTCTAATTTATATCTCATTTTTACCCCTGTATTAAATACCTGTAACACTTCCTACACATCTCTGAGGTAGGTTACTGTAATATGGCAATTTAGCTTGAATTTCACTTTATTGAACATGGTTAAATCAAGAATTTTGGTTAGGGAAACTTGATTCGTCGTGGACACAAGCGATCATGGAGTCATCCCACAGATTTCCTCGTAAGCCTGTTGGACATTTTAATTGATGCTCAAGTAAAAGAAATGGAATTATATTTGTCTCTTACTGGATTCCTGCTGTTAGGAAGAGATCATTTCCAAGCATACT
>NC_061101.1:44435412-44492912 GCF_015104395.2 Macrobrachium nipponense
AGTATTGCAGCTCTTCTTCCCCCCTTCGGTCCTCCTAAGAGGTTTCGACCTCGACGAGGACTGGAATGAGCCAGAGGACGGTTTTGGCTCTCCTGTCAGGTGTCGATCAGCCCCACCCAGACGACGTTCGCAGTGGTGGCAGATGCTTACCTACAGTACGAGTTCGTAACCCTCCTCGAGCGGGGGGGGGGGAGGAAAGCCATTGGCGCAAGGTGATGGCTGCTCCTACTCTTACGCAGAATTTTATATTTTATCTTATTTTTGAAGTCTAAAGGAGTAAAAAATATGCAAGAGATATAAAAGAATAACCTATATTTCGTGATACATCGCTTCAGCACCTCAACAAATAAGCCCCCAATGTACACTTCGTCTGGTATTGGAACGAAAACATAAGGGAGACATCCGTTGCACTTCCAAATTAAGGATGTTATAAAAAGTGCACCCAGAAACGGACCATTCCGCGTCACCTGCACAAGACGAGAGAAAGGCACTACAAAAACCGTAAAACCAAATTTGTGAAAACATCCAAAATTATTACACTTAAATTATAAACGTCTCAAGATTTAAAACTTAAACACAAACTCATTATACAAATCTCACCAGTCAACGACAATTATCACTTAACCCATCCACGATAATTTCGTTATTAAATATGGCAAAAACTGTAGCCAAAGAAATAGGCCAATCCAAACGTTCTAAAAAAATAATATTAGCAGGATTTGAAATATTAATTATGGATTACTCGATGGTTGAGGAATCAAAACACAAACCAATAAATAAGCCGGGTAACCTTACAATTAGCTAACCTGCATCTTATATCCACCGGCAAGCTGTCCGTATGCGATGTTATGCAATAAAGTCTCCGTCCTGATGTGGGTCCCATGAACTATTTACTCTCGGTAAATCATCTGAAGTGTTGCCAATAACATAAATAATCCCAGCGGCGGCGAAATCCGTCCTGCTCAAAAGGGCTGATATCTTCAAAAAATGCTTAGGACCGAGTCTGGTCTGCCACTGCTTGAATTACGTAGCTCTCAAGAAAAAGAAAACTTTCACCCTCTCCTGAAGATCCCAGCACTGTTCTGTAAAAAGGCAATTCTTCGGCAGTAACTAGTTAAACTAGCTGGTTCGGGGAGCTAAAAGGCATTACTACAGCTATTGTAAGGTAATAATGGCCTTTAATGAAGTTAACTGAAACCACTCTAGAAAAAATATGAAATTTTATATTGCTTATATTATTTTTGTAGAACAATTTCAATATAAAAGTTAGAAAAAAGAAAATATAACTAATATTTTGTACACTCCACCAAGAGGGATGCAAATTTTTTAAAAGAAAGAAAAAAAAAATTTGCATACAAAAAATAAATTCTGAAGAATTAGGAAAAAAATTAGCATAAAAATATTTACAGGCCGGGGAAACCACGAGCCACTAAACTAGATCATTCATAACAAATTTTGAGTTTTTCTTTTACTCATTAAAGCAGCCTTTCTTTTTGATCGAGGTTTAATAATTTTAACATCCTTTTTTGTGGTCAATAACCTATCAGAGAACTCAGGTCAACCTTTAAAATCGGAATAAGAGTCGAGGCATGTCTTTTTACAACCTCCTTTGATTTACCCTTCAATACTACGGCTCCAGTTACTTCACCGTTATCATTTTAATTATTTGTATTTCCATGGCCAAGGGGTAGTCATTAGGTTTAGTATGCACTTCCTTAATAAGAAACAATATCATTCACTTGCAAATCAGTGTTAGTGACTGGAATATAACGACCCTTTCTATCAACTGCCTGAGAAATTAATGTTCCTAAAAACTCACCTGATAAATTTCAAATAACTCTGAACAAATTTTTCTTAATTTAGCATACTGACACTGTATAGAAGTGGAAGGATTTACCTGATGCTCATAGTCAGGATCCTCGATGGTATGTAATGTAAATCAGGAATTAAATTTAAGGAGGTTAATCCATATCCCCTAATAAGATGCTCAGGAGTTATGGGTTCAGGCAGTTCGTCAGAAATATCTCTTAAAGATTCCTTAAACGCAATGGGTCTTCTATTAGCTAAATGAATGATATTAGCAACTATAAAAACAAATTCAAAATCAAAATATGATAAAACATTATTCTTAATGGATCCAAAAAGAAGTCTCTTGACCAATTTAACACATACCTCAACCAATGACCCACTAACGCACTACAACCTTTAAAGTATTGCTGAAAAGATAGTGGTTTTACATTATTGCTTTCAAAATAAAACTTGAACTTCTGGGATCTTGTAAAAAATCAGTTATTAAAATTAAATCCAGCAGTAAATTGAGAACCTAAATCACTTATACATAATTGTGGCACTCCAAATTCAAAACAATGCATCTGAAATGCGCGCAAAAATTCTTTCATAGAAAGATCATGACAAATTTTAAGGTTTGATAGCTCGTGACCATGTACAGTAACACACAGAAGCCATACTTTCTCCTTTGCTGATTTTTCTTAACATAAAATGGACCAAGGTGATCAATAAAAATATTAGCAAAAGGAGTGCGAGGAGGATTTGACCGAAATTCACGATATTGACTTTGATTTAACTTAATAGTTTCTAGCATTGAATTGTTTGCAATGAACACATTGTTTTAAAACACTTCTTTATGACAGAAAAATGGCATGGAATGTAAAAGCTTTTTCTAAGTTCAGAAGACTGCATAACAACCAGAAATGAGCAAGCTGAACATGAATGTCATTAACTTGATTTTTGTTAAGGCACTATTCTTTGAAAGCAAATAGGAAATCCTGATTGGAGTTCACGTTGCCATTTTTTAAACTTACTCTTAACTCTAAGGACTCCTTGTTGATCCATAAAAAACATTGAACTTTGATACCATGGTTGGAATATCATCTAAGGTTTTACCTCCAACTTGGAAATACAGAACACATCAGAAAAATGTCTTCTTGATCATCTCTAATAATTTGACATGTGGCCTCTACCAATAAATTAGGTTTTTTACTAATAGGTATCTAGCTTTAATTTTCCATAGCTGAAATAATAAAGACTCTACGTTGCAAAGAACAGTTTTCGGAACTAGAAAAGTTACATGGATTCAACAAAGAATCAGAAATTTCTAAATTAGCTGACAACTAGTCAAAGGAGAAAACTGAACTAGGTTCGTCAGATTCTGCAACATTATTACTGCTATGCTCAAACTAATGGATTTGGAACACAACTTCGCTAAGATCCTGCTCAATTTCCTTAAGTAAATCAAGATTTGGGCCCACCAAAAAATTAGATTTCAAAAGCTGCTTATACGATAAACACCTTGTGACACAATCTGCAGGATTATCAATACCTGGAATAAACTTAAATGTAACAGGCTTAATATCGCACATTTCTGAATAGACTGTAATCTATTGACAACAAAAGTGGATCGTTTTTGCAGTTTGTCTAATTTAGCCACAGCCAAGTGTAACCAATGAATGCAACATAGTGAATCTGTATAAAAGACAAAGATCACTATGACCACAGGTTTAATGCAAGAAGGACCAGACAAATCTCTGTAAATCTCCATCAAAGTTTCAACACCCACCCGAAAGTTATGCCATTTAATTCCAAGAAGGTATAGATTATTCTTTAATTGCAAATTAACCATTCGGTTTTTATCGGTTATCAAACTTAATTTGCCAGTTTTCAATACACTTAATATAAACACACAACCATAAAGTGAGTGACTGGCATCAGTAAATGCAATTAATTTGTATTTAGATTTTCTAGATCCAACAAATCTAGGGATCTGAATAGTTGGTGCAGAATTTGTCTGCTTGCAAATATTCCTCCACTCATGTTGCAAATCTGTTGATAAACTAGTATCCCAGCCTATGACCTATCGCATTGAAGTTTATGCATAAAAAGACTGGCTGCGATTCAAAATAGGCATATTAAAGTTAAATACATCAACTGAGAAGCCAATGACTTTAAAATGGAACGTTTTAGTGTTTGCTTCACACTTAAATGAATAGATTTGTGTAAATTGTATCCGTTACACGATCCCACTTTAATCCTAAAAGTTTTACTTCTTCACTAGAAATGTTCCCATACTTCTGATCAATTTGACTTTGCAGGTCCACAAGATTAGTATAAAGTTGTTGTATTTCAAATTTGTATGGATAAAAAATATGTGGTAAATTATCATATGACCACTGGAGTTCATCAATGGAATCAGTGGTAATGGCTCCATTATCCATATATAAAAGCCCATACATAAGATGCTTCAAACCCTGCAACATGGGAGGATCATTCTTTGACATAATTACCAAAATGTAGTAAAGTTGAAATCATCAACAGAAAAGGGCTGCATCTGAGTCCAAAACTAAGACGAACATTACGGTACACAACATGAGAATAATCATTTCTATCAACGTTCTTGTACCAATAAAACAATAACTTGCTTTGGTCCCACGTCACTCAAGAGCAGCTGGTTAAATGCCTTCTTCAAATCATATAATAATAAATAAGATCCAAATCTGAGATCAAAAAAGCAGAAGAAAGTTTCTGATTAAGGGTGGGTCCTGCAAACATTGCTTGGTTATGAGATCGCTCTACTTTTTCTCACAATCTTTCTCCCATAATTACTAAAAATACAATACGACACTTCGTGGTCTCCCTATCGGTTAAATATCCCATATGTGGTAAAAAAATGAGTATCCAGGATGTTCTTCCAAATATTTCTGAACATCACTGACCTTAGCTATTATACCATCCCTAACCTGCTCTTTAATTGTTTGATCCATAAGCGGAAGGGACATTCTTCTTAAGCTTAGCAAAAATTAGAGTGAAGTATCTGCCTAGACAATCTCTGGTTTTTTGATAGGCAATGTGAAACCCTTTGTTCCATAAAAGAGGAACAACAATCCTGCCTTCTAAATCTTGGGAGATATTATTCAATGAATAATTAATGAGGGTATCATGAACCTCAATGCTTTCCTCATTACGTATAAACCTGATTATCGTAGTAAATATTTTCCCACATTCTTCTTCTAAAATTTCATTACTAGCTTGCTTAGTGTTGGACCAATAAGTTTACCTTTATCATCTAAAACACAAAAGTTAGAATGCGTGGAAACCGATGAAAAATTTAAATTTTCCAAATCTGGGTTATCGAGAGGTTCAACTAAACTAGAAATTAAAAATGCATGACTTTCTGCAATATTACTCATACAAAATTATAGGATGCAGGGGGTGCTAAAGGCAACTACTCATATCACTGTCTGAAGATGCATAGGTTGGCAGAGCTGATATATCATTTTAACAAACTGTCTAAATTACCAACCAAAAGTACACCTACAGGAGAAACAATATACAAAGAGCTATTACCGAAACATACATCCCTCCCTGCAATACATCTAGCTGCATCGGATCCTAAAATAAATTCAATGTTTCCAATCTCCCGACTCTCTTTACTTAAAAATGAATCTGCTAAAACATAGCCCTTATCCTCAAAATGTTGTACAATTTTACCAAGGTTAGGCACTTCAAATATACGTTAATATTAGGAACCACCAAAGCAGGTATTTTAACAAATGCTCACCGAGTTGGAGAGGAACTTCTACAAGTTTACTTTGATATAACTGAGGCTTATTGAATCCTTTAAATAGTTAATTTTACATTCATTTGAAGGACTTTAAACTCATGAGATGCCTGCAACCTTTCGCTTACAAATGAACTTTGTGACCCCCTATCATTTAGAGCACGGTAGCAGGAATTGCTGATGTTAAATGAAAAAGTGGGAAGCACCGAATCAAAACTTAAACTTTGCAAAACTACAACCCCACTACTTGCTTCCACTTTACTTGTACTAGCACTATTTACATTGTCAACAGCTGTATTAGTAGTGAACGGAAAAAACCACGAGTACACAAAATTGAAAATGCCAGCCGTAACAATGAGAACATTTCTTCCTAAACTTAAATTTACATGAGTTTGCTTTGTGATTTAATCTAGCACATCTCGTACATCCATTCAGTTTACCGATTCTATCAATCTTTGCTTGGGGAGTTTTATATCTTGTACAATGAGAAATAGAATGTCTAACAGCATCCGAACACAAAGGGCAATTATCAAAAATATTACAGACTTTGTATTGACTGCAGCAGCAAAACTAGAACTATTTGTTTCTTTCCCCCTTTGAGGACTTCTAAACCTATTCACTTTATGTGGTTTATGTGCATATAACGCTCATTTGCAGTGAAAAAATTATCCACAATTTCCTTAATGGTGGAAGGCTTATTCTTACCAGTGACATGAACTAAATGAGTTTTTAAAAGCACTGCTTAAACATTCCATACAAAATACTGTATTACCTCATCTACACTCAAAGATAAAGACCTAAACGATTCCTGAATCATTTTAGTTTTGGAAATGAATTCAAATGGATCGTCATTATAACCTAACTTAAGCTCAGTCACTTCTTGATAGTTTCAAATTTAAGATTCTCAGGAGAAGGCAAAGGCAGAACTTAATAAAATTTTCGCATCCTTGTATGCTGCTTATCTACTTCGAGAGAGTTTAGAAGTGTCTTAGCATTACCAGAAACCTGCTGTGACAACAACAATAACAAATCCCTATCAGGGTAACTGTATGAAGCAGTAGTAAGCTCAAACTCTCTTATAAACTTTAAAAAATCTTCTCCCTCAGTGCTAGAATATTTAGGTAATGGCGCTACTGGCTGTTTCAAAAGACTACGTGCCTCATCTACCCATAGTTACCTGATGGAGTAGAGTAGTAGATGACAAACATTTTAACATACCTAAACATTCTTGTATCTTACACATGTAATCCTCACATGTCTCAACCTCTGCTTCAAGATCTCCCTCATCAAACTTTGAGTGTCAACAAATTTACGAGTCTGAATCTCATTATCTAATTTAGAAAGCTCAATCTTATACTCGTCTAAGCTCATCTCTATTACTGCTAGCTGAGAGCTGTTAAGCGTTTCATATGTACTACTACATTTGTTATGAGCAAGAGTTACCACGGGCTCTGATGGTTTTACGCCGTGCAATCAATAACTTTAAGTCCGACATTATAATGCACTGTCAAAAAATTAATAATCACTAATGCCTTAAAAAATGCAAGAAAAATTATAAATGCACCAACACAGTATACGTAAGAAATTTACTTAGAAAAGGCAAAAAGGTTCTAAATAACCATGCACAAAATGCAACAAAATGAGGTAATTAATTCACCAAAATGCTATCAAAAAATGAAATTAAGAATAATACCACCAAATATAATATACCGCAAAACTCTACGATATTCAAAATATGCAAAACTTTTATATTTCTAACGTTCGAAAAAATGTAAACAAAATGTAACACGCAAGGGGAGGGGACCCAACACCAAGAAGACGAAAACAAGAAATAAACGGCTTTAATTCGAGTAAGTCCCTGTTCGGGCGCCATACGCAGAATTTTATATTTGATCTTATTTTTGTAAGATGTAAAGGAGTAAAAATATGCAAGAGATATAAAAGAATAACCTATTTCGTGATACATCGCTTCAGCACCTCAACAAATAAGCTCCCCAATGTACACTTCGTCTTGGTATTGGAACGAAAACAATAAGGGAGACATCCGTTGCACTTCCAAATTAAGGATGTTATAAAAGTGCACCCAGAAACGGACCATTCCGCGTCACCTGCACAAGAACGAGAGAAAGGCACTACAAAAACCGTAAACCAAATTTGTGAAAACATCCAAAATTATTACACTTAAATTATAAACGTCTCAAGATTTAAAACACACACCAAACTCAATTATACAAATCTCACCAAGTCAACGACAATTATCACTTAACCCATCCACGATAATTTCGTTATTAAATATGGCAAAAACTGTAGCCAAAGAAATAGGCCAATCCAAACGTTCTAAAAAAATAATATTAGCAGGATTTGAAATATTAATTATGGATTACTCGAATGGTTGAGGATACAAAACACAAACCAATAAATATGGCCGGGTAACCTTACAATTAGCTAAACCTGCATCTTATATCCACCCGGCAAGCTGTCCGTATGCGATGTTATGCAATAAAGTCTCCGTCCTGATGTGGGTCCCATGAACTATTTACTCTCGGTAAATCATCTCAAGTGTTGCCAAATAACATAAATAATCCCGCCAGCGGCGGCGAAATCCGTCCTGCTCAAAAGGGCTGATATCTTCAAAAAAATGCTTAGGACCGAGTCTGGTCTGCCACTGCTTGAATTACGTAGCTCTCAGAAAAAGAAAACTTTCACCTCTCCCGAAGATCCCAGCACTGTTGTGTAAAAAGGCAATTCTTCGGCAGTAACTAGTTAAACTAGCTGGTTCGGGGAGCTAAAAGGCATTACAGCTATTGTAAGGTAATAATGGCCTTTAATGAAGTTAACTGAAACCACTCTAGAAAAAATATGAAATTTTATATTGCTTATATTATTTTTGTAGAACAATTTCAATATAAAAAGTTAGAAAAAAGAAAATATAACTAATATTTTGTACAACTCTCGTCTCCAAATGCTAGTTCCGCTGGAAAGGCGAGCAATATCCTTTTCTTCCCCCATTCCCTCCCTCTCTTTAATACGGTTACGAGGGAAAGGGGTAGGATCGTACAGAGACTTCTCTGTAGGATCCAACGATTGGGGACTGCGCTACCACGGGGGACCTTCTGGTCCTACCTGACGTAACCCTGGTCGTGGGGGAGGAGCGACCCTACACCATCTCCGCTTTCTACGGGAATCGAGAGGACCACTAACCGATATTCGTTTAACGAATCCGGTGGGGGTGTCGCTGGATGCTTAAAAATTCTGCAGAATTTCTAACACACAATGGCGAGACCACTGTCCAAGGGAGTTAGACGAGTATTCCTGATAATTGTTACCCACGGATAATCGGGGATCTCGCCGAATGCTCAAATTCCTGGAATTCTTAGCATTGGAAGAAGACTGTCGCCGAAGGAAGATATCTCTCAGTAGGCGGCCAACCATGGAATAGAGAGAACGGACGGGAAATCCAGTTAGGCTTGAACTATCGTCTTCGATATTCTGTTCACCATTGAAGTTTTCCTTCGGGGAAGACTTCTCCTTCATTCTCTTTGTTAGAGATCGAAGGCGGTCGATCTCCAATCCTTATTTTGTTTTCTTGAAGGAAGAATTTAGGTGGAGATCGTTGTTCAGAATCCTACAAATATACTACGTATATTAACCTCGCGACATGATTCTGCTAGCAGTAGAATTGTCCGAGGGGTAGGCGCATATCCTAGTTACTCTATGGTTGCGGCTTAGAGGAGGAGTAATGCTAATTGAACTGCAACTCGGGGTTGCCTGCAAACTTCCAGGAGTTTCCAGTTTCAATTTTATATACTTTTGGTTTTGTCACGACAACATCATTTAAGCTTTTGTATTTACCGAAATTCGTTTCGCCTAAATATAATTGCTCGAGCATATCTTTTATGCTCGGTGGTTCTAGCCGAACGCATTCCTTCGTGGAATGGATTACCTGGCAACTCAGGATGACAAGTCAGCGACAGCTACTGTTGTGTATTGAACTGCCCGAGGCAGCTCAGTGCCAGCTGCCGCTTCGAGATGCACGGTCGGATTATGTCTTTCTCCCTTGCTGTGTTTGACTACCAACCATATCTCTGCCCAACAATCACGGACTTAGGTCTCTGATTACGGGGATTCTCGCATACATGAATGACCTTATACTGCTGTGACACTCGTATTCATCGTCTTCGGTATTGCGAGAATTTAAAACAGAGATATCTCTTCGACTTTCATCTTTCTGTTTACCGCACGGTAACAGAATTCTGTAATAGTCTCTTGCTGCATTGCACTGCGATAATGCGAATGATTTTTGTGCCGAATCTGAGTTTGTCCCTCAAATTATCTCGTATTCGGAGGTGTGCAATTGTTCATTGTTCACCCCGGATTAGCAGATGTATTGAAGACATCGTCTACTCCCAGACCTACCAGCTCTACTTCCAAATGTTCAGCCCATGAGAAGCAGTTCTTCAGGCAGTGCTTTCATTACTGAGAACGCCCCGCTTTCATTGCAACTACGACTCCTCACCGGACAGCAATGAAATAGCGGTTAGCGTTTTCAGTCATTTGTAAGCACAGGTTCAGAATCTTGAGATTCCTTCTCTCAATTCAGCTGGAAGACGTAGGTTGTATTCAATGTCTACCTTCGTCTTCAACAGCACATAGTGGTGTTTCTCCTTAGCTGAGATTCAACGACTATGAGAATGTCTTGCCGTCAGGGACCTCTGTCTCTAGAAGGCAATTGACTTTCGCCTTTTGAGCATATGCATTAAGAGAATCATCACTGCGCCGTCCGGCATCGGTGACAAATACATTATTTGTTTGTCTCTCGGCATAACCCCTTAAATGGGCGAAGGTCACGTGACTTACCCGGATGCTAGGGCAACTTGCCTCACTACCGATTCCGAACCAGTCAGTCGGCAGCTGTCAGAGCGCTCGAGTCAGTTACGAACTACGCTGTGGACTTAGTTCGGTTGTTCCAGAGCAATCATTACTTCGTCTTAATAGCTTATCAGTATGGTTACTGGACATCACCGAAGTCGAGAAGAGGGATAGGTCATGCGACTATTCCCTTCTTTTCGTCTGAGGTAACTGCATGACTTTTCCTGCAAAGTCAAGCATACAGGGGATGGGGATCTGTGATGCTCGATTTCGTACCGATCTTCGTAGCGAAGACTCAGAACCCTTCGGTCCCTGACGATTGGTTCGAGTCCTTCACAATCCCCTCCATAATGGACTTCACCGCCTCCGATACGAAGGCTATCTGCTTTGTCCTGTGAAGGCGCGACGGAGCTGTCTGAAGAAACTCGACACCCCAGGATGAGTGTGGACGCCTCTTCGTCATTCTCTCGTGTTCCGCAAGAACTTCTCCGTGGCGCAGGTAGTGCAGGCAGGCGCCTGGTCCAACCGGACCACATGCACCTCCTTCTACCTTCGGGATATTGCCCAGAGGTCCTTGGATCTTTTTCTTTGGGACCCGTGGTGGTTCCTCAACACGTTCTGTAGTTAACCCAGACCCTCGCAGGCTGAACAGCATTGATTCCTGGTGTGACTGTAGGAATGGATGAGTGAAGAGTGTGTGACTGGCTCCTCTTCCCATCTTTTTCTCCCTCTCTACCTCTGGGTAGAGGGATATGGTCGTCACCCTGCTGGGTAAGGACGAGATGCAGGTGAGCTACTCAACAGAGAACCATCCTATCCCTTTCAGTAGGGATAGGAGTAAATATCCCCTCTTCCTCCGACAAGGGGGAGGAAGTGGATGCCAACTTGAGACAAACCCATAACTTTATGATTGTCTCTTGCAAACGGGCAGGAACAAGTTCTTGCTTGCTGGTACGAAGAGATACGCTTGCCTCTCTCTTAGTACTTGGCCCAGAGGTCTGACCATTGATCCTGCGGTGCACACCCCGATCAATCGGACAAGAGGGCCTTGGAATCCCTCCCTCCGGATCTTACGACCAGGGAGGCTTCCTACGGGTTGGACGAACACCAGTCTGTTCACCAAAAAGACTCAGATTCCTCCCACCAATAAGTGAGTCTTCCTATTGTTAAAGGACCGAGGGTTTGTATTACGTATCGGAACAATGACAATTTGTCAAAAATTGCATTTTTCCTAACTATACAAACCTGAGGTCCTTTACATATAGTCCCACCTCATGCCACCCCTCACTCTGCAACTTTTTGCATGGGCCTAAAGCAAAAGTGATTCTTCACCTCTCAGCGCGCACTGTCGGACAAGCAGTTAACTACCGTTCTCCCCTTGTTCGAAGCTTACGACCGTCCCAGCTGCCGCTTGTTACCTTCCTATTGTTAAAGGACCTCAGGTTTGTATAGTTAGGAAAAATGCAATTTTCGACAAATTGTCATTTTGTTCATGAACCTTACCTGCCAGATATATATATAGCTGTATTCTCCGAAGTCCGACAGAATTTCAAAACTCCCGGCACACGCAGTGGTCGGCCAGGTGGTAGTACCCATTCCCGCCGCTGGGAGGCGGGCATCAGGAACCTTCTCCCATTTTCTGTCAGATATTTTCTGTCGCCGGTGCAGCCAACAAGTGTTTTCTGCACCTCCGTCATTGATTTTGGAACTCTTTTGGTCCACTTGAGTATCCACGATTGATTTTTTGGTTATTTGATTTGGATCGGTGGTTAGGCACATACTCAATTGTGGATTGGTTTGAATTTGGCTTTGATTTTTCCTTAAACTTGAGATGTTCTGGGATCTAGTCTGACTAGCGCCAGGGCGTATGGTGGTGTGGAAGAATGCAAGGTGAGGCTACCGAAATCTTTGTAGACCCCTCATACAGTGTGCGCGAATTGTCGGAAACTGTTTGTGTGTTTGATGATCGCTGCAATGAATGTGAGAGTATGTCTGATTCTGCGTGGAAGGCGTATGAATCATATGTGTCTAAAATAGAAAGAGATAGGGTAAGAAGGAGTGTAACGCCAGTTACACATCCAGTGGAATTTATCCCTCCTAAACCTGTGATGCCTTCGGGGCCTACATTAGTGTCTGTGGAGGGTAATACCCTATCAATGATTCTTGAATCTTTGCGTAGCCTGGAATCAAAAGTGCAAGCATTAGAAGGTGTTAATAGTGCAGTGGTGTGTAGTGATAATGCTCCGAGTGTTGCGGAAGTGGGTCGGACAACCGATCTGACGTTCCTTCGGCAAGACCTGGGGGCGCTTCCCAGGCTTCTAAAGTTTCGTAAACGGATCTTGAAAGAGTGCTTTCGTCATCAGAATCATCCTCCCGCACAGCGGTTGGAGCTTTCGGAAGCGATCGCGCCCTTTGAAGAGGACAAAGACGATAGATGTCGCACAAGTGGCCGCCGCCTTTGGTTCCTCAGAGGAGGACGCTGCACATCCCTTAGGCCCCTTCTGTTTTGCGGTGCTCCAGAACAATTCGAAGACTCTCCACCGAAAAAGAGAGCAAAGGTGCAAGGTGTCACACAGGCGACCGGCACCTTTGGTCTAAGGGAGAAAGACGCTTCACGTCCTTTCTCTTCTTCTGTGTTGCGATCGTCGCTGGAGAGGATGTCTTTTGACGACAATGCTTTTGAGCGCCCTGGTTGCGCTAAGGATATAAACCTGTGGCGGTCCATGTGAGAAGGAGGAGGGCTTCCCCTCGCCCCTCGTCTTCTCACAGGATCAGCCCTAAATCGAAGAAGATTGAGAATTTGCAACATCAAATTGCCTTATTAGTTGGCAGAGAAAGAGGATAATTCACGTCACAGGAGGAAGGATGATAAACTGCCAGTCAAGAGATCCAGGCAGTCTCCTTCTCATCGCCTCGTCTCTGTTACCTCGCCTTCCAGATTTCGTGCACGAAGGTCTGCAGAGCAAGACGTTAAGGCGGCAGCGAGACTTGACGCCAGGCCTGACGTTCGACTGGGCGCTCGGCTCGATGCCGGGCGGGACGCTCGGCTGGATGCCAAGCGTGACGCTCGGCAGGACTCTCGGCTGGACGCTCGGCTTGACGCCAGGCATGGCGCGCAGCTGGATGCACGACGTAATGTTTCTTCAGACATTCGCCGAGATTCGGAGGGTAGTAATGAATCTCAAGAAGAAAAACTTGTCGGAGGAATTAACTGAAGAACAATCATCAGCAGTATCTTCAGATTACCAGGTTTTGGTTCAATTGCTTCGAACCTCCTTTGAAGAAAAGTTTAAACCTGAAGCCCCGCAGTCCGCCTCCTTCACAATTGCTATCGTCTAAGGCTATCAAGACTCCAGGATTGTTGAAGATGGCTACTTCATTATCAACAAAAAGGGCTTTTAAGAAAATGCAGAATTGGATGGAGTCAGAAAAGCCCGAAAACAAGAATGCTTTCGCCCTACCCCCTTCAAGACTGACAGGTAAGGCAGGTCTTTGGTATGAGACAGGGGGAGGAGATAGGTTTAGAGCCCCCTCGTCGTCCCAAGGTGACTTCGCTACCTTGGTAGATGCACCGAAGAGATCCCTTTTGTCGACGACGAAAGTACCCTGGACCTTTCTGAGATGGACCATCATATGAAGGGACTCTTCCGTACGATAGAAGTTTTTTTCAACTTTTTGGATTGGTGTTTAGGGGTCTTGGATAACCGGGTCGCGTAGTCCTGATTCGCTTAGCCGAGGAGCTGTCCAGCGTGCTTGCATGCATGGACAAGGCCGTCAGGGATGGTTCGGAGGAGTTGGCTTCGCACTTCTGCACTTCGATTTTGAAGAAGAGAGCGGCCTATTGTGGTTTTACTGCAAAGGCGGTCTCTATCTCTCAAAAGGCAGAATTGTTGTATGCCATCTTTTTCCTCAGGCTATGGTCAAAGATCTGGCTGTCAGTCTACAAGAGAAGGCTACCCAAGACCTCCTAGCTCAGTCGGCAAACAAAACGTACGGTTGTTTCTTCTACGTCGGCACGGGCGCAACGTTCAAGAAGCAGAAGCCCTTTCGAGGTGGAGTTTCCTCGAGAACATCTTCTCGGAGGAAGTAACGTTCCAGAGGCAGAGTCTCGGCTAAGATCAGAGGAAAGAAATGAACCAGATATCCTTCAGCCACCAGTAGGAGCCAGGCTTCGACTATTCTCAAAAGCTTGGATAGAAAGGAAGGCGGACAGCTTCGCTCAACGTCATCAAGCGGGGGTACAAGATTCCTTTTCTTGAAACCTCCCCACTGTGCACGACACCCAAGGATTTATCCCCTATTTACCATCAGGAGAAGCAACAAATACTTTTCGATCTGCTCGAGCAGATGTTGGAAAAGAGAGCGGTGGAACAGGTCGTAGACCTGGAATCTCCAGGCTTCTACAACAGGATATTCCTGGTGCCGAAACAGTCAGGAGGTTGGCGACCAGTCTTAGATGGAGCAGTCTGAATCGGTTCGTACGAAGCAGAAATTCAAGATGGAGACACCTCAGTCAGTTCTTGGGACCTTAAGACCAAACGATTGGGATGGTTTTCATTAGACCTTCAAGACGCGTATTTCCACGTCCCCATCCATCCACAGTCGATGAACGTATCTTCGGTTTGTCCTAAAAGGGACAGTTTATCAATTCAGGGCGCTTTGCTTCGGAGAAGCACTGCCCCTATGATCTTCACGACTTTAATGAAGAACGTGGCGAGGTGGCTTCATCTTGCAAATATCAGTCTCTCTATGTACCTGGACGACTGGCTCATTCGTGCCTCCACTCAAACGCGGTGTCTGAAGGATCTTCAAACAACTTTATCGTTGGTGAAGTCCTGGGACTACTGGTGAATTTCAAAAAAGTCACATCTGATTCCAACCCAGTCCATCTTGTATCTGGGGATTCAGATGGATTCAGTGGCTTTTCGAGCTTTTCCGTCCCAGGGACGTCAGCAGCAATGTTTAGACAAAGTGACAGCCTTCCTAAGGAGAGATTGTGCTCGTGCTCGGTGAGGGAATGGATAGCCTGCTGGGGACCATTTCCTCGCTGGAGAAGTTTGTTTCCTTGGGGATACTGCACCTCAGACCGCTACAATTTTTTCTCAAGGAAAATTGGAAAGAAAGCAAGAATCTGGATATGAGCTTAAAAATTTCAAGAGAGGTAAAACATCACTTAGAATGGTGGCTAGGTCCAGTGAAGTTGTCGGAGGGCGTGTCTCTCAAGCTTCAGAGCCCCGACCTAGTGTTGTTCTCCGACGCGTCCACCACGGGGTGGGGAGCAACATTAGGGGGGGAAGAAGTGTCAGGCACCTGGAGAGGGGAACAGGTGTCCTGGCACATAAACCTAAAGGAAATGGCAGCCATCTTTTTAGCTCTCCAGTTTTTCCAAGAAAAAGTCTCTCATCGAATAGTCCAAGTCAACTCAGACAACACCACAGCTCTGGCGTACTTGAAGAAGCAGGGAGGAACACAGTCTCGGTCCCTTTTTGCACTGGCAAAGGAGATCTTGCTGTGGGCAAGGGCACTGGACGTCACGATCCTTACAAGGTTTGTAGCAGGAGTAGAGAACGTCTGGGCAGATCTCCTCAGCAGACGAGGTCAACTTCTGCCAACCGAGTGGACTCTGCATCAGGAGGTATGCCAAGAGCTGTGGGGGTTATGGGGGACGTCCGCTAGTGGCACATCTTTGCGACGTCCAGAACGAAGAGGCTTCCACTGTACTGCTCCCCATACTCGACCCAGCGGCAGTGGCTATAGACGCACTTCTCTGGGGACTGGATGGGGCGGATGGACCTGTATGCCTTTCCTTTCCCCCGTTCAAGATCCTAGGGGTAATCGTCATGAGGAATGTTTGCGGCGTCGGAAGGAAGGGACGAGAATGACTTGATCGCCCCGTTCTGGCCGGCGAGAGACTGGTTCACAGAGTTCATTTCCTTCGTAGTAGACTTCCCGAGGACGCTTCCAGTAAGGACAGATCTACTCAGACAGCCCCACTTCGAGAGGTACCACAGAAATCTCTCAGCTCTGAGTCTGACTGCATTCAGACTATCCAAAAGTTGGCCAGAGCGAGAGGCTTTTCTAGGTCAGTGGCGAAAGCTATCGCCAGTGCAAGAAGAGCTTCATCCAATGCAGTGTACCAATCGAAGTGGGCAGTCTTCAGGAGTTGGTGCAAGAAGAACGGCATTTCCTCCACCATGACCTCTGTGAGCCAGATTGCTGACTTCCTTTTATATCTGAGAAGGGGATCTAAAACTTGCAGTCTCTACAATCAAGGGGTATGGAGTGTGCTTTCAGTTGTCTTTAGGCACAGAGGCCTGATTTGACGGACAACAGAGACCTTCACGATCTCTTGAGATCTTTTGAAACAACGAAGGTTCAACAACCCAGGTTGCCGTCTTGGAACTTGGATGTAGTTCTGAAGTTCATGTCCAGTCCATTCGACCTATGCATACGGCTTCCCTGAAGGATGTTACTAGAAAAGCTATCTTCCTGGACTGCTCTGGCGACGGCGAAGAGAGTCAGCGAGGTACAAGCGATTAGCAAATACGTGGGCTTTAAAGGTTATAACGCGGTTTGTTCCTTGAGCCCAACGTTCCTGGCAAAAAATGAAAATCCGTCCAACCCTTGGCCTAGGACCTTTGAAATTAAAGGGATGGCCGAAATCATTGGGCGCGAGCCTGAGAGAGTTCTGTGCCCTGTCAGGGCTTTAAAATTCTACCTAAAGAAGACTAAGGATTGTAGAGGTCTTTCTGATAACTTGTGGTGTTCGGTAAGGAAGCCAAATTTACCAATGTCAAAGAATGCTTTGGCTTTTTTCTTGAGGGACACCATCAAGGAAGCGCATTCACCCTGTCAAGACACTGATATGAAAATGTTGAAGGTGAATGCGCTAAATGAAGTGAGGGCTATTTCTACGTCGGTAGCCTTCCAAAAGAACATGGCACTTAATGACATCTTGAATGCCACATTTTGGCGTAGTAATTCAGTGTTTGCCTCTCACTACCTTCGGGGAGGTTGAGGACTATATACGAGGAACTGTTGCTCTTTGGGCCCATATGTTCGCAGCAGACACTATATTGGGTACGAGAGTAGCACTCTTCCTATCATTTAGGAAATAATATGTTAGTTTGGACTTTTTAATTTTATTTCTTTTTTTTTTATTTTTATTTTTAGTTTATTATGCTTTATTTAGGTGTTTAGTTTATTGTGGTCTTGGGTCGGCCGCCTTAGGCGGACTTCCCTCCATTAGCCTTGGTTATACGAAGTTTAACCAGATAGGCTAGGTCAGGTGGTAATGTTTTTTGCTTCGCCCTCATAATAGGGTAAAATGTTTTTTGTCACATTGTGGTCATGTACCCGTTGACAAATCATCTTGGAGCGCACCAGCTATATAGGTCACGTCCTTGCTGGCACCTCCAGTGAAGCATTAACAGCATTCGGTGTCTAATCAACACCTATATGATCTGTCACATTGTGGTCACGCTCCCAGTGACAGTTCATTAGAGCACCAGCTACACAGGTCACGTCCTTGCTGGCACCTCTAGGAATGCATTACCCAAAAATTGGTCTATAATGTATGGATCTAGTTGTTTTGTGGTCACGCCCCCGTTGACAGATCCTCTAGAACTCAACAGCATCGCAGGTCACTACCTTGCTGGAGTCTCTAGTAAAGCAGAAGCAGACTTGGGTGACGGTACTCACGAAGTCAGCTATGCTAACAGGTAAGGAACCAAGATATCAATCATGTAAATGGAATTGTTTCCCAAATCCGAGTCTGTCTCCCCTTCCTCAAAGGTGGGGTTCAGCTATATATATATCTGGCAGGTAAGGTTCATGAACAAAATGATATGTTATGATACAATAAAGTTTGTTCATACTTACCTGGCAGATATATATAATCAAAGTGCCCACCCACCCTCTCCTCAGGAGACAGTGGCACTAGAAATATCTGACAGAAAATGGGAATGGTTCCTGACGCCCTCCTCCCAGCGGCGGAATGGGTACTACCACCTGGCCCGACCACTGCGTGTGCCGGGAGTTTTGAAGTTCTGTCGGACTTCGGAGAATACAGCTATATATATCTGCCAGGTAAGTATGAACAAACTTTATTGTATCATAACAATATCATTTTGAGCCGCTTCACACTGCTTCACTTAGAGACAAGAAAACTGTTTTCCTAACTGCTCTGGCAACGGCGAAGAGAGTTAGTGAAACCCAAGCTATGAGTAAGCATGTTGGTTTTAAGAGCCACAATGCCGTTTGTTTTTTGAGCCCGACGTTTCTGGCAAAGAACGAGAACCCGTCAAACCCTTGGCCTAAGACTTTTGAGATTAAGAGTATGGCCGAAATTGTTGGGCGGGAGCCAGAGAGAGTCCTGTGCCCTGTCAGGGCTCTCAAATTCTTCTTGCAGAAGACGAAGGATTGTAGAGGGCCTTCTGGTAACTAGTGGTGTTCGGTCAAAAGGCCAGATCTGCCAATGTCTAAGGACGCTCTAGCGTTCTTCTTGAGGGACACCATTAAAGAGGCGCATTCTTCGTGCAGTGACCGTGATATGAGGCTGTTGAAAGTGAACGCCCACGAAGTGAGAGCTATCTCTACCTCGGTAGCCTTTCATAAAAACATGGCACTTAGTACTATTTTGAGTGCCACCTTTTGGAGTAGCAACTCGGTGTTCGCTTCACACTACCTGCGGGAGGTGAAAGACAGCATATGAGAACTGCTATTCGCTTGGGCCATACGTCCCCGCAGACACTATTTTGGGGGCAGGAAGTAGCACTCATCCTATCCTTTAGATTGGTTAGGTGAGCTTTTAATTCTTGTGTTTTTTATGGTTGTAGGGTCGACCGCCTAAGGCGGACCTCCCTTCCTTTAGCCTAGTTATGTGGGACTTAACCTTTGGTAGGCTAGGCCAGGTGGTATTTTTGGCTTCGTTGCTCTCATTGTATGGTCAAATGGTCTAGTCGCATCGTGGTCACGCCCCCGTTGACAGATCATCTAGAACTCACCAGCTGGAGAGACTAGTAAAGCAGAAGCAGACTTGGGTGACAGTAATCACAAAGTCAGCTATGCTAACAGGTAAGGAACCAAGATGTCAATCATCTGCATGTATATGTTTCCTAAAATCCTATTCTGTCTCTCCCAACCTCCAAAGGTGGGATTCAGCTATATATATATCTGACAGGTAAGCTTCATGAACAAAATGATATTATGATACAATAAAGTTTGTTCATACTTACCTGGCAGATATATATAATCAAAGTGCCCACCCACCTCCCCTCAGGAGACAGTGGGAATAGAAAATCTGAATAGCAAATGGGAATGGTTCCTGATACCCGCCTCCCAGCGGGGGGAATGGGTACTAACCACCTGACTCCCACTACATGTGTCGTAAGTTTTGAAATTCTGTCGGACTTCGTAGAATACAGCTATATATATATCTGCCAGGTAAGTATGAACAAACTTTATTGTATCATAACAATATCATATTCGTACTTCTCGTCTATACCTAGAGCATGTGCTCGGCTGAGACCAGGAAATCGACCTCGTGCGGTCTCCTGGTTTTTAAATGAAGTACTCAAAATAGCTTCAGATACTGACAATGAATCGTGCTCTTATATAACCCTTCTCAGGAAAACATTATTTTTATTGAGCCTGACCTCAGATGTTTAGAATATCAGAACTGTCGGCTCTTTCTAGAGAACCAAATCATATTGATTTCCTCCCGTCAGTAGAAGTTCTGCTTTCTCTGGACCTGAAATTCTTGGCAAAGAATGAAGACCCTCAGAACAGATGGTCCCCATGGAAAATTGTCCCTCTTCCACAGGACCCATCTTTATGTCCAGTTATTACACTAAAGTCTTATCTTAACAGGACTTCTAATAGGTCTTCAGGTCCTCTTTTTATTAGAGAGAAAGGTGGAACCATTTCCTTAAAAGGCATCAGACAACAAATTCTTTATTTTATTAAACAAGCTAATCCGGATTCAGTTCCTCAGGTACATGATATCCGAGCAGTAGCTACCTCAGTTAACTATTTTCATCATATGAACTTTGATCTCAAAAAGTATACGGGTTGAATATCCCCGACAGTATTTAAACGCCACTTTCTAAAGTCTCAAGAGGCCCTTAAATATTCTGCAGTGGCTGCAGGAAACGTTGTCTTACCTGATACAGCCTAATTATGGAGTTTGTGAAGTTGGATATTATTAATTATCATTATTTTGACTTTTTTTACCTTTTGGTACTCCCTCTCGCCTACCTGCCTCGCTTGTATTCCCCCCTTCTTGCCTTTTAGATCGGACTGGATTGCTTATCAACCCACTCCTGTTCTTGTACATAGTTCATTATTCATATAACTGTATATTCATTACCTATGTTCACTTTCCTGGTGATGGTATGAACTTGGCCATATATGTTTTTTACACTATTTACTCCTGTTTTGGTTATTGTTAATCTTAGATCATTAAAACATGATGGTAAGGAAAAGTTTTGTTTTTCCTTTTATATATAATATGTTTTAGTTCTTATTCTCAATCTCCTAAGCTTTATGGCTGATTCTATGGCTGATTCTCTGTTACTATTTCACTGGGCGACACAGCCCAATCCCAGACAAGGGATTTTGACAAAGGACAAATCTATTTCTGGGTGAAGGCCTGTGTCGCCCAGTGAATCCATCCCTCTCTTTCCTTTCACCACCCTTTAGCTGGCCCAATCTTGGGTGCGTATTCAGGAATGTAGATCTTGGCAGAAGAAGTAGGGACGAGTGGAGGGTGGCCGTTGTAACGGCTCCTCTCTGGTGAGGGATTTTGAGAGAGGAGAGACCTAATTGGCTGGAGGTCTGTGGTAGTGGCATCCACTCGCCCCTGTTATCTACTGACACCTATGAAGGTGATCGATCCAGAGGTAGTAACTCTGGCATTCCATATGGGTTTTTTCTTTGGTATATTTAGCAATTATTTATACCTTGAAATGAGTGCTATAAGGGCATTTCACTGGGCGACACAGGCCTTCACCCAAAAATAGATTTTTCCTTTGTCAAAATCCGTTTTTTGGATATATGAAGATGTTTTACTGCCGGATTACCTCCGTAGTGTGACGCAATCGCTTTTGGTCCCTGGTGCTTTGTTTTTGCACCATAAGAAATTAATGGGTCAAATTTGCAATGACCAGAGTCGTTAAAAGAGGAAAGTTAGCATTGCGGAGCATATGTTTTGATTGAGAAAAATAGAAATTTATACAATAGCTAGCTTGTAAAAAATACAACTACTATCCGACTTACAACCTGCTCGACATACGACCACTCGTACTTACAACCTTACTTCAGACAGTTGACCATTGAGTTACTTGGCACTGCGCCATCTCATGAGAACTCTCATCACTCAGACAGCATCAGTTTGATTTACCCTGCCCTATCTGCAGCATCATTTAGTATTAACTGTACTGTAGACTGAATTGCAAACCAATTTACGAAAGAATCGACTTCTGACATGCATGCAAGAACCTAACCCCATTGTAACTCAATGCCTGATTGTACGCACTATATACTATTACATAAATGATTAAAATGTATTAGTAGAAGTACATTATGGTAAAAAGATTGAAATAATGATTGTACATTACATTACAGTACTAAGTAGGCACTTTTATATAGCAAAAGGTTTGATAGTATACCCTACCCATTATGTTGGCCACTTTCTAAGGTTCGACTTACATCCATTCTGACTTACAACCAGTGGGTCGGAACCAAACTTGGTTGTAAGTAGGATAGTACTTGTACTTGGTTACAAAAAACTTGATTTGACAATTAAGCACCATACCTACTATGGGTTTCAGAGACAGTGCAAGCACGTTTTTTGACAATATTTCTGTGGTGAACACTCGCATCAGAATGAGATTTTGCTATAGTGTATTACACCCAGTGCCGTAATTTATAAGGGTATCGTGAATCACTAATCGTAAAGAATAATGACACTTGTCCTTGTACCAAGAGACAAAAACTCCATTATCCAGAAATGGATATGAACACGCGTAAAAAGCTCCACCTACCCTCTCCCCCCCTCCACCGCCACCCCTGCTGTCCTTCTTCCTTCCTTTGCCTTCCTTTCTCTCTCTCTCTCTCTCTCTCTCTGTTGCCAATTGTTGTGTTCACCCTCCAAATTGGGTATAAGATTTACACAAAACGTGGAAATTGGTGAAATTAGCCAATGTATTGATAGTATATACATAAATATTAAAGCAATTTTATCATTATTGCATTACTATGACAACTAGAATTCATGGATACAGTTTATAATAATGCATCGACGTATGTGTGAAGCTCCACTAATGTGGCAACGATGATTTTGCCACTCTTAGCATGCAAACGTTAAGGTTACATTTATTTCTGGCATACAGTTATTAAAAAAAATCAAAATACTAATACAGACTTAAATCAATGAAAAGCGCTAGCAAAAAAAAAAATATATATATAATCCACTAATTGTCTGCTCCACGATGGTTTTTTGGCAGCCAGATGTATGACAAGGTTAGAAACATTGGATTGTATCTACTTTAGAAATACCTGTAATTTTTCGGGGTAATTTGGTTGCAAAAAAGGGATAATAGACATGAATTAAATAAACATTTCGAAATCACAAAGTAAAGTTAAACTAAATAATGAGTAAAGTAAACAATTAAGGGAATAAAGCTTTGCACATCATAAACAGTGTCGTCGTCTGCTGCTCATAACTGTGCTTGTGTAGTGAGCGCTTAGGAACCAGGAACAGCAAGGTGGTTCAAGTGCAATGTGGAGTGAATTAAGACCAAAATGCGTATAATTACAATCTAATAAGCACTGTGGAGTTTCAGTTTTGATGGCAGTAAGGATAAAACCACTGATTATAAGGTAAAAATGAATTCAGTTTAAACCATGACCCCAGGAATAACAAGTTTCATATTTTCACTAATATAGGCAACAAAGTGTTGTTTTACTGTGCTGATTACAACTGCAATCTTGAGTAAGATCAATAAACGTTACATATATACGCTAACATTGTTCAAATGAGTGCTGGGAAGGCTGGGAAAGATGGTGGACAGTCCGTGATTAGACCGGCCAGCCACACGATAGCCACCATATTGGATTTCAAAACTGCCTTGAAAACATATCTTACGAAGAGCTTCACATGCTTATTTTAGTTCGTATGGGGCTTTCATATATCACATAATGTTGACGAAACTTCAATCTTTTGAATGGTATGCTTAGAGTTGTAATTGTATTCTTGTTTCACCAATTAACCCTTAAACGCCAAAGCGGTAAAAAAAAAATGTCTCCCGTGTGCCGGAGGTGTTTCAGAGTGAGCGCGGAAGCGGAAAAAATATTTTTTTCAAAAAATCACAGCGCGCTTAGTTTTCAAGATTAAGAGTTCATTTTTGGCTCCTTTTTTGTCATTGGCTGAAGTTTAGTATGCAACCATCAGAAATGAAAAAAATTATCATTATCATACATAAATAATGCGATATATGATAGCGCAAAAACGAAATTTCATATATAATTGTATTCAAATCGCGCTGTTGGCAAAACGGTTAAAGGTAACAAGTTACTTTTTTTTTCGTTGTAATTTACACTAAATTGCGATCATTTTTGTATATAACACATTGTAAAACGATAAAAGCAACACAGAGAAAATATTATCACAAAATAATGCATGAATTCGTAACGCGCGGACGTAAACAAATATTTTTTTCAAAAATTCACCATAAATCTAAATATTGTCCTAGAGACTTCCAATTTCTTTAAAAAGTGAAGACAAATGATTGAATATTACTATACTGTAAGAGTATTAGCTTACAAATGCAGTTTTCGACCATATCTGACGAGTTAAAGTTGACCGAATGTCGAATTTTTTTATATATATTTTTTTATATGCAATTATTTCGGAAATAAGAATAGCTGCAACCTTCAAATATTTTTCGTTTTATTCTACATGAAATTGCACACATTTTCATATATAAAACTCTATGAAATGCCTAATATGAAACGGAGCAAATATTCCGAGAATGGGACGTACGCATTTCGGAGATTTGTGGCGGAGAATCCGCTCGCGGAGGGAAGGAAAGTATTTCTTTTTAAATTCACCATAAATCTAAATATTGTGCTAGAGACTTCGAATTTGTTTCAAAATGAAGACAAATGACCGAATATTACTAGACTGTAAGAGTTTTAGCTTACAATTGCGTTTTTCGACCATTTCGGTAGGGTCAAAGTTGACCAAACGTGGTTTTTTTTCTATTCCTCGTGATTTATATGCAAATATTTCAAAAATGAGAAAAGCTACAACCTTCAATTACTTTTTGTTATATTCTTCATGAAATTGCGCACATTTTTATATATAAAAGTTTATGTAAAGGCTAATTTAAAATGGTGCAAACATTACCACAATCGCACGTATGATTTTTTCGGAAGAGTTACCGCGCGGACGTAAAGAAAATTTTATTTTTTTCATAAATTCACCATAAGTCAAAATATTGTGCTAGAGACTTCCAATTTGTTGCAAAATGAAGGTAGATGCTTTAATATTACTAGAATATAAGCGTTTTAGCTTACAATTGCGTTTTTCGACCATTTCGGTAGAGTCAAAGTTGACTGAAGGTTGAAAATTTGTCACTTATCATTTTTTATATGAAAATATTTCAAAATTGATAAAAGCTACAACCATGGGTTATTATTAGTTGTATTGTGCATGAAATTGTGCACATTTTCATATATAAAACTTTATGTAACGGCTAATTTAAAATGGTGCAAACATTACCACAATCGCATGTATGATTTTTTTCCGGAAAGTTACCGCGCGGACATAAGGAAAAAGTTTTTTCATAAATTCACCATAAATCAAAATATTGTGCTAGAGACTTCCAATTAGTTGCAAAATTAAGGTAAATGATTGAATAATACTAAAATATAAGATTTTTAGTTTACAATTGCATTTTTTGACCATTTCGGTAGAGTCAAAGTTGACCGAAGGTTGAAATTTTGGCACTTATCGTTATTTATGTGAAAATATCTCAAAACCAATAAAAGCTACAATTATGAGTATTTTTTGTTGTATTCTACATAAAAATGCGCACATTTTCATATATTATACTCCATGTAACGGCTAATTTAAAATGGTACAAAAATTGTCAAAGTGACGAAATAATTTCTGAGATGTGTCACAGATACTTTTTAGTGTGGGAAGAAAGAAATTCGCGCTTGCGCGCCTGCGTAACGATTGTAAACAAAACAACACCTTGATCCATGAACTCCCAGCATCCCCCAAGGCGCGTGATTCAAGAGTTTTCGGCCTAAAAGTATTTTTCCGCGAATTTTTAAAAAAACTTTTGTATGTCAACGTAAAATACGTCCAGTCGGCACCCGAGAGACAAAAAATGCAGACGTAAAATATGTCCAGTCGGTAGTAAAGGGTTAAATATCGAGTGAATAAGACCCGGCCAGCGTGATGATGGTGGATTGTCTGTGATTGCTTACCCTACATCTTTAAGCATGCCATTCAAAAGATTGAAGTTTCGTCAACATAATGTGATATATGAAAGCGCCATACGAACTAAAATAAGCATGTAAGCTCTTCGTAAAATAAGTATGTTTTCAAGGCAGTTTTGAAATCCAATATGGCGGCAACTGCGTGAGGTAAGCACAGCCAAGCCACCATTTTTCCCAGCACTCATTTGAACAATGTTAGCGTATATATATGTAACGTTTGTTGATCTTACTCAAGATTGCAGTTGTAATCAGCACAATAAAATAGCATCTTGTTGCCTATATTAGTGAATGTAAGAAACTTCTTATTCCTGGGGTCATGGTTTAAACTGAAATGCATTTTTACCTTGTAATCAGTGGCTTGTTCATGAAACTTACCTGTCAGATATATATATATAGCTGTATTCTCCGAAGTCCGACAGAATTTCAAAACTCCCGGCACATGCAGTGGGCGGCCAGGTGGTTAGTACCCATTCCCGCCGCTGGGAGGCGGATATCAGGAACCATTCCCATTTTCTATTCAGATTTTTCTCTGTCGCCGGTCGGTAAACAACTGTTTACAGACCTCCACCTAGGATTTTGAAAACTTCTTTTTGCCTTGAGTATCCTGATTGACTTTTGGTTTTTTTGGACTGGATTGTTGGCTTGGCATACGCGATAGTGGTTTGATTTGGATTTTGGCTTTGACTTTTCTTTAAATACGATGTCTGGATCTAGTTCTACTAGTTTCAGAGTGTGTGGTGTGCAAGAATGTAAGGTGAGGCTACCGAAAGCTTCGGTAGACCCTCACTCTGTATGCACGAAATGTAGAGGTCATGTATGTTTGTTGAACGATAGATGCATCGAGTGTGAGGAATTGACGGATCTTGATTGGAAGGCGTATGATTCGTATGTAAGAAAACTTGAGCACGGTAGAATCAGGAGGTCTTCCTCCAGGAGTGCTTCTGTGAATAGAAGTCTGGGTAATATTGTATCTCCATCGAATCCCCCTGTAGATTTAATTCAACCTAACCCTGTAGTGTTGCCTTTGGGCAATCAGGAAGTGTCTACAGAAGGAAATGTGCTCTCTACGATCATGGAGTCGATTCGTGCCCTGGAGTCAAAAGTGCTCGCGCTACAATCGAATGCGAAGTGCAATGAAAGTGTTGGTGCATCTAGTGTTGTGGAGGGGCCGTCAGATCGGTCCCATAATGCCTCCAGGTCTAGACCTCTGTCGGACTCCCAGGACATAGGGAGTGGGCAAGTCGAAAGCCGAAGAAGGGTTACGGGAACTAAAAACCGGTCTGACGTCCCTTCGGCAGAATCTGTGGATGCGTCCCAGACTGCCAAGGATCGAGCACGGGCACGAGTCCTTAAAGAGTGTTTCTCGTCCTCCAAGGCGTCCTCCCCTCACCGGGGCTGGAGCTCTCGGAGAGCCTCTCGCGGAGAGAGCGGCAAGGGCGCAAGACGTCGCCATCGTCCTTGTCGCCCTCTTAAGAGAGGTTTTAGAGAAGAGGACGCTTCACGTCCTTCTTATCAACCTTTTCATTCGTCACCTGAATATTTTGAAGCCTTCCCACCACAGAAAAGGACCAAGACTTCATCGGAGGAGGACGCTTTTGAGCGTCCAAGTCGCTCTAGATTTGTTCCTGAGACGAAGGAGAGGGCGTCCCCTCGCTCGTCTTCCTCTCACAGGATTAGTCCTTCTCCTGAGCAAGAATTTTCTTCGTCAAGGGAGATTTTAATGGGTATGCAGAAACAGTTGGCTACCTATTTTGCGAAGAGAGAGAGACAGAACCTGGTCGGCGGAGGAAGGACCGGTGGCTGCCTGTTAAGAGAACCAGACAATCCCCGGCTCCTTCTCCTCGTTCTTCGGCCTCTTCGTCACCTTCTAGCAGCCGACTCATTCGAGAACGTGAAAGCGTTCCTTTTGAGAGAGCGTCTAGAAGAGACGAGTATGGCAAGGACGTGAGTTGTCGCACAGGCGGCCGGCGTCTTTGTCAAGAGGTCGGGAACGTCCAGGAATCTCCGACGGACGATCATTGTTCAAAGTACGTATTTCTCTTGTGCACGTCAAGAGAGCGAAGCTCGCTAAGATCAAGAGCCTCGTAAGGACGTTTCTGAATCGCACGACACGCTCAATGGCCTGCATTTGTCGTTATGGAAGACGATGTTAGAGAAGTTAGACGTCCTTCTTTGCGTGACGTTAATCAGGATGCTTTTGAGGAAGCGTCAAATGACATTTGACGTCCTGTTCATCGAAGCGCTCACCAGGACGTTCGGGAAGACGCTTCGCAGGACGCACAGCGTCATACGCATTGGGACACTCTCCAGGACGCTCGGGAGGACGCCTTGGAAGATTTTTTAAGTCCGAAGGTTATGATGTTCCACAAGAACTTAGTGTCGAAGATAACTGGGAAACAGAAACGGATTGGTACTTCTAACCCTTCTTCAGACAGAGGCACCCTCTTGCGAACGGGGCCTCAAGGATTAATAACATCGCGATCTTTGAAGGACACTGCTGCTAAAGGAAGAGAATCGTCTAGTGATTCGTGTCCTACGGACGATGAAGAACCAACAACGTCATCCGCCTCGGATTATAAGACGTTAACGCATCTTCTGAAAAACTTTTTCCCGGATAAGTTTCAAGCACCGGTTCCTTGCTCTCCGCCTTCACAGTTGGCCTCATCGAAAGCCAGGAAAGCTCCTGGCTTCGTTAAGATGGCCACCTCGCTCTCTGCGAAGAGAGCATTTAAGAGAATCCAAGATTGGATGGACTCAAGGAAGGCGAAAGGCAACACTTCCTTTGCTCTTCCTACATCGAGACTTAGCGGGAGAGCAGGAATCTGGTACAAAACGGGAGAAGAAGCAGGATTGAAAGCACCGTCTTCCTCTCAAGGCGATTTTGCTAACTTGGTTGACGCTCCGAGGAGGTCGTACCTATCATCAGCAAAGGTTTCCTGGACTATGTCGGAAACGGATCACCATCTGAAAGGCATCTTCAAGACTTTAGAAGTGTTTAACTTCTTGGATTGGTGCTTGGGGGCCCTGGACTTACAATCCAGAAGTCAAGACTCGATTTCTTTGGAAGAATTATCAAGCGTGTTGGCCTGTATGGATAGAGCAGTAAGGGATGCTTCTGATGAACTGGCATCCCATTTCGCTACTGGGCTACTAAAGAAGAGAGCTCTGTACTGCAGCTTTGCGGCGAAATCGGTGTCTCCTGCGCAGAAGGCAGAATTGTTGTTCGGTTAACCTGCAGGAAAAGGCAACACAGGACCTCTTGACACAGTCTTCCAGACGTCCTACAGCCCAGGCTTCTACTTCAGCCGCTCAGGCCCCCAAGAAGAAATTTAAGCCCTTTTGTGGAGCGCCTTCCTCGAGAGCTTTTCCGCGAGGAAGGGGGCTCTCTAGAGGCAAGGCTTCCTCAAAGAACAAGGGAAAAAATTAACATTTCTGCCCTTCAGGCACCTGTCGGAGCGAGACTCACGTCTTTTGCTCATGCGTGGAGAATGATAGGGTCGGACACCTGGTCCCTCGATGTAATAGAGAGAGGATACAAGATCCCTTTCCTCTCTGCTCCTCCATTGAGCACGAAGCCTATAGACCTGTTGCCCTCATACCAGCCGGAGAGGCAACAGATTTTGCTCGACCTTTTAGCCCAAATGTTAGAGAAGAGAGCCGTAGAAGAAGTCCTAACGTTAGATTCCCCAGGCTTCTACAACTGGTTATTCCTGGTTCCGAAGCAGTCTGGGGGATGGAGGCCTGTCCTAGACGTCAGCAGGCTGAACCTTTTTGTGAGAAAAGAAAAGTTCAGGATGGAAACGTCCCAGTCTGTACTAGGGGCTTTGAGACCAGGAGACTGGATGGTGTCATTGGATCTCCAAGACGCTTATTTCCACGTCCCAATTCATCCTCAATCAAGAAAATTCCTGAGATTCGTCTTAAAAAGACAGGTCTTCCAGTTCAGGGCTCTATGCTTTGGTCTAAGTACGGCGCCGATGATATTCACTCTCCTCATGCGGAACATAGCAAAATGGCTTCACCTGTCAAAAATAAGAGTCTCTCTTTACTGGCTAATCAGATCGTCTTCGGAGTCAAGGTGCCTGGAGGACCTTCAAACGACGTTACAGCTGACGAAGGCCCTGGGCCTAATAGTCAATTACGAGAAGTCCCATCTGATCCCCACACAGTCCATTGTGTATCTGGGGATTCAGATGGATTCAGTGGCTTTAGAAGCTTTTCCATCAAAGGAACGTCAGCAGAAATGCTTAGAAAAAGTGTCAGCCTTCTTGGGGAAGGAAACATGCTCGGCGAAGGAATGGATGAGTCTGCTGGGAACCATTTCCTCGCTGGAGAAGTTTGTTTCCCTGGGGAGGTTGCACCTCAGGCCGCTCCAGTTTTTTCTAGCAGAAAACTGGAAGGACAAGCAAGATCTAGACACGACATTGATAATTTCCCAATTGGTCAAGGATCATCTGAAGTGGTGGCAAGATCCAGTCAAACTATCAGAAGGACTGTCCCTCAGCCTTTTGAGCCCCGACCTAGTGTTGTTTTCAGACGCTTCCATGGCGGGCTGGGGAGCAACACTAGGCAAGGAGGAAGTGTCAGGCCTCTGGAGAGGGGAACAGAGGTCCTGGCACATAAACCTGAAAGAGTTGGAAGCCATTCAGTTGGCTCTCCAATTCTTCGAGGAACGAGTGGTGGGCCGAGTTGTCCAGATCAACTCGGACAACACCACAGCTCTCGCTTATATAAAAAAACGGGGGGACACACTCTTGGTCCCTGTTCGAGATAGCAAGAGACATCCTCCTATGGGCGAAAGCTCGGAACATAGTAATCCTAACAAGGTTTGTGTCGGGAGTGCAAAATGTCTGGGCGGATCTTGTAAGCCGCCAACATCAACTGCTTGCCACGGAGTGAACTCTCCATCTAGAGGTCTGCCAAGAACTATGGAAACTTTGGGGACGCCCGCTTGTGGACCTCTTCGCAACCTTAAAAACGAAGAGGCTTCCTATTTACTGCTCATCGGTTCTCGACCCGGAAGCGATAGCAATAGACGCCATCCTATGGGACTGGACGGGGATGGACGTCTACGCCTTTCCCCCGTTCAAACTGTTAGGAGAGGTAATCAGGAAGTTTGCGGCGTCTCCGGGAGCGAGAATGACTCTAATCGCCCCGTTTTGGCCTTCAAGCGACTGGTTCACGGAGGTCATGTCTCTTCTAGTAGACTTCCCAAGAACCCTTCCAGAGAGAACCGATCTTCTCAGACAGCCCCACTTCGAGAGATACCACGGAAACCTCTCCGCTCTGAGTCTGACTGCGTTCAGACTATCAAAAAGTTGGCCAGAGCGAGAGGTTTTTCAAGACCAGAGGCAGAAGCTATTGCCAACGCTAGAAGAGTTTCCTCTCGGGCAGTTTATCAATCTAAGTGGGCTGTCTTCAGGAAGTGGTGTAGGAAGAAAGGTATTTCCTCCTCCACGACCTCTGTGAACCAGATCGCTGATTTTCTCCTACATCTGAGAAATGTGGACAGACTTGCGGTGCCCACAATCAAAGGATATAAAAGTATGTTGTCAGCTGTCTTCCATCACAGAGGGTTAGACCTGACAAATGATAAAGACCTTCACGATCTTTTGAGGTCCTTCGAAACATCGAAAGTACCGCAACCGAAGGTCCCATCATGGAACCTTGACGTAGTTCTGAAGTTCATGATGTCGAGTCCATTCAAGCTTTGCATGCTGCCTCGTTGAAAGACGTTACAAGAAAGGCGATTTTCCTAACCGCTCTTGCCACAGCGAAAAGGGTTAGTGAAATTCAAGCAATGAGTAAACATGTGGGCTTCAATGCAGTGTGCTCCCTGAGCCCTGCCTTCTTAGCGAAGAACGAGAACCCTTCGAACCCATGGCCGAAGACCTTTGAAATCAAGGGGTTAACAGAGTTCATCGGATGTGAGCCAGAGAGAGTCCTGTGCCCTGTCAGGGCTCTCAAGTTTTATTTGCAGAAAACTAAAGACTGTCGGGGTCCTTCAGAAAATCTGTGGTGTTCTGTTAAGAGACCTGACTTTCCTATTTCTAAAAATGCACTGGCATTCTTTTTACGAAGCACCATCAGGGAGGCCCATGCATCCTGCCCAGATGGTGATCTGAAACTTTTGAAAGTAAAAGCCCATGAGGTGAGAGCTGTCGCAACCTCAATGGTGTTTCAAAAGAATATGGCACTCAGTGATATCCTAAGTGCTACTTTTTGGCGAAGCAACTCTGTGTTCGCTTCACATTACCTGCGGGATGTGAAGACGGCATATGAGAACTGCGAGTCGCTAGGACCATACATATCCGCAGAAATGTTATTGGGGGCAGGAAGCAGCACGAATCCTATCCTATAGAAAAGGGATAGGTGTGCTTTTGATTTTATGGTGTTGGTTTATGGTTGAAGGGTTGGTCGCTTGAGGCGCTTTCCCTTTCTTTAGCCTAGAAGTTATGGGACTAACTTCGATAGGTTAGGTCAGGTGGTGGTTTTTAGCTTCGTTGCCCTCACAGTATGGTCAATATGGTTTAGTCACATTGTGGTCAAGCTGCCGTTGACAGATCATCTAGAACTCACCAGCTATATAGGTCACTACCTTGCTGGAGAGACTAGTAAAGCAGAAGCAGACTTGGGTGACAGTAATCACGAAGTCAGCTATGCTAACAGGTAAGGAACCAAGATGTCAATCATCTGCATGTAATTTGTGTCCTAAAAATCCTTCTATTTTGCCCCTTCCCACCTCCAATGGTGGGATTCAGCTATATGTATATATATATCTGACAGGTAAGTTTCATGAACAAAATGTTATTGTCATGATACAATAAAGTTTGTTCATACTTACCTGGCAGATATATATAATTAAGTACCCACCCACCTCCCCTCAGGGGACAGTGGTATGAAAAATCTGAATAGAAAATGGGAATGGTTCCTGATATCCGCCTCCCAGCGGCGGGAATGGGTACTAACCACCTGGCCGCCCACTGCGTGTGCCAGGAGTTTTGAAATTCTGTCGGACTTCGGAGAATACAGCTATTGCATCATGACAATAACATTTTTATCCTTACTGCCATCACAACTGAAACTCCACAGTGCTTATTTGATTGTAATTATATATTTTGTTCATGAATCTTACCTGCCAGATATATATATAGCTGTATTCTCCGAAGTCCGACAGAATTTCAAAACTCCCGGCACACTCAGTGGTCGGTCAGGTGGTAGTACCCATTCCCGCCGCTGGGAGGCGGGCGTCAGGAACCATTCCCATTTTCTGTCAGAAATTCTCTGTCGCCGGTGCAGCCAACACGTGTTTTCTGCACCTCCGTCATTGGATTTTGGAACACTTTTGGTCACTTAACCCTCTTATGCCGGAGCGGTAAATAAAAAATTGTCTCCCGTGTGCCGAAGGGGTTTCGGAGTGAGTGCGGAAGCGGAAAAAATATTTTTTTCAAAAAATCACAGCGCACTTAGTTTTAAAGATTAAGAGTTCATTTTTGGCTCCTTTTTTTGTCATTGCCTGAAGTTTAGCATGCAACCATCAGAAATGAAAACAATTATCATTATCATATATAAATAATGCAATATATGATAGTGCAAAAACGAAATTTCATATATATTTGTATTCAAATCGTGCTGTGCGCAAAACGGTTAAAGGTAACAAGTTAATTTTTTTTCGTTGTAATGTACACTAAATTGCGATCATTTTGGTATATAACACATTGTAAAAAGTTAAAAGCAACACAGAGAAAATATTATCACAAAATAATGCATGAATTCGTAACGCGCGGACGTAAACAAATATTTTTTTCATAAATTCACCATAAATCTAAATATTGTCCTAGAGACTTCCAATTTCTTTAAAAATGAAGACAAATGATTGAATATTACTATACTGTAAGAGTATTAGCTTAAAATGGCAGTTTTCGACAATATCTGACGAGTTAAAGTTGACCGAATGTCGAATTCTTATATATATATATATATATATATATTATATGCAATTATTTCGAAAATAAGAAAAACTACAACCTTCAAATATTTTTCGTTTTATTCTAGATAAAATTGCGCACATTTTCATATATAAAACTATATGAAATGCCTAATATGAAACGGAGCAAATATTCCGAGAATGGGACGTACGTATTTCGGAGATTTGTGGCGGAGAATCCGCGCGCGGAGGGAATGAAAGATTTTTTTTTAAATTCACCATAAATCTAAATATTTTGCTAGAGACTTCGAATTTGTTTCAAGATGAAGATAAATGACTGAATATTACTAGACTGTAAGAGTTTTAGCTTACAATTGCGTTTTTCGACCATTTCGTAGTCAAGTTGACCGAACGTGGTTTTTTTTCTATTTATCGTGATTTATATGCAAATATTTCAAAAATGAGAAAAACCACAACCTTCAATTATTTTTTGTTGTATTCTACATGAAATTGCGCACATTTTCATATATAAAACTTTATGTAAAGGCTAATTTAAAATGGTGCAAACATTACCACAATCGCACGTATGATTTTTTCGGAAGAGTTACCGCGCGGACGTAAAGAAAATGTTATTTTTTTCATAAATTCACCATAAATCGAAATATTGTGCTAGAGACTTCCAATTTGTTGCAAAATGAAGGTAAATGCTTTAATATTACTAGAATATAAGCGTTTTAGCTTATAATTGCGTTTTTCGACCATTTCGGTAGTCTCAAAGTTGACCAAAGGTTGAAATTTTGGCAATTATCGTTATTTATATGAAAATATCGCAAAACTGATAAATGTTACAACCATGGGTTGTTTTTAGTTGTATTGTGCATGAAATTGCGCACATTTCCATATATAAAACTTTATATAACGGCTAATTTTAAAATGGTGCAAACATTACCACAATCGCATGTATGATTTTTTTTTGGAAGAGTTACCGCGCGGACGTAAGGAAAAAGTTTTTTCATAAATTCACCATAAATCGAAATATTGTGCTAGAGACTTCCAATTAGTTGCAAAATGAAGGTAAATGCTTGAATATTACTAGAATATAAGCATTTTAGCTTAAAATTGCGTTTTTCGACCATTTCGGTAGAGTCAAAGTTGACCAAAGGTTGAAATTTTGGCAATTATCGTTATTTATATGAAAATATCTCAAAACTGATAAAAGCTACAATCATGAGTATTTTATTGTTGTATTTTGCATAAAAATGCGCACATTTTCATATATAATACTTCATGTAACGGCTAATTTACAATGGTACAAAAATTATGTCAAAGTGATGAAATAATTTCCGAGATGTGTCACAGATACTTATTAGTGCGGGAAGAAAGAAATTCGCGCTTGCGCGCCTGCGTAACGATTGTAAACAAAACAACACCTTGATCCGTGAACTCCCAGCATCCCCCAAGGCGCGTGATTCAAAAGTTTTAGGCTGGTAGGCCTATAAGTATTTTTCCACGAATTTTAAAAAAAACTTTTGTAAGTCGACGTAAAATACGTCCAGTCGGCGTAAGAGGGTTAAGTATCCCGATTGATTTTTGGTTATTTGATTTGGATTGGTGGTTAGGCATATGCTAATTGTGGATTGGTTTTGAATTTGGCTTGATTTTTCCTTAAACTTAAGATGTCTGGATCTAGTTCGACTAGCGCCAGAGTATGTTGTGTGGAAGAATGCAAGGTGAGGCTACCGAAATCTTCAGTAGACCCTCATACAGTGTGCGCGAATTGTCAGAAACATGTTTGTATATTTGATGATCGCTGCAATGAATGTGAGAGTATGTCTGATTCTGCGTGGAAGGCGTATGAATCATATGTGTGTAAAATAGAAAGAGATAATGTGAAAGAGATAGGGCAAGGAGGAGTGTAACGCCAGTTACACATCCAGTGGAATTTATCCCTCCTAAACCTGTGATGCCTTCGGGCCCTACATTAGTGTCTGTGGAGGGTAATACCCTATCGATGATTCTTGAATCTTTGCGTAGCCTGGAATCAAAAGTGCAAGCATTAGAAGGTGTTAATAGTGCAGTGGTGTGTAGTGATAATGCTCCGAGTGTTGCGGAAGGGGGGTCAGACAACCGATCTGACGTTCCTTCGGCAAGACCTGGGGGCGCTTCCCAGGCTTCCAAAGTTCGTAAACGGATCTTAAGAGTGTTTTTCGTCATCAGAAACGTCCTCCCCGCGCAGCGGTTGGAGCTTTCGGAAGCGATTGCGCCCTTTGAAGAGGACAAAGACGCTAGATGTCGCAAAGCCGGCCGTCGCCTTTGATTCCTCAGAGGAGGACGCTGCACATCCGTTAGCCCCTTCTGTTTTGCGGTCGTCTCCAGAACAATTCGAAGACTCTCCACCGCAAAAGAGAGCAAAGGTGCAAGATGTCGCACAGGCGGCCGTCACCTTTGGTCTTAGGGAGGAGGACGCTTCACGTCCTTTTTCTTCTTCTGTGTTGCGATCGTCGCCGGAGAGGATGTCTTTTGACGACAATGCTTTTGAGCGCCCTGGTTGCGCTAAGGATATACCTGTGGCGGTCCATGTGAGAAGGAGGAGGGCTTCCCTCGCCCCTCGTCCTCTCACAGGATCAGCCTAAATCGAAGAAGATTGAGAATTTGCAACATCAAATTGCCTTATTGGTTGCAGAGAAAGAGGAAAAGTCACGTCACAGGAGGAAGGATGATAAGCTGCCAGTCAAGATCCAGGCAGTCTCCTTCTTCTCCTTCTCCTCGCCTCGCTCTTTCTCCTGTTACCTCGCCTTCGAGATTTCGTGCACGAAGGTCTGCAGAGCACGACGTTAAGGCGGCAGCGAGACTTGACGCCAGGCCTGACGCTCGGCTGGATGCCAAGCGTGACGCTCGTCAGGACGTTCGGCTGGACGCCCGGCTTGACGCCAGGCATGGCGCGCAGCTGGACGCACGATGTAATGTTTTTTCAGACATTCGCCGAGATTCAGAGGATAGTAATGAATCTCAAGAAGGAGACTTGTCGGAGGAATTAACTGAAGTACAATCATCAACAGTATCTTCAGATTACCAGGTTTTGGTTCAATTGCTTCGAACCTCCTTTGAAGAGAAGTTTAAACCTGAAGCCCCGCAGTCTCCTCCTTCACAATTGTTATCGTCGAAAACTATCAAGACTCCAGGATTGTTGAAGATGGTTACTTCATTATCAACAAAAAGGGCTTTTAAGAAAATGCAGAATTGGATGGAGTCAAGAAAAGCCCGAAACAAGAACACTTTCGGCCTACCTCCTTCAAGACTGACAGGCAAGGCAGGTCTTTGGTATGAGACAGGGGAGGAGATAGGTTTTAGAGCCCCCTCTTTGTCCCAAGGTGACTTCGCTACCTTGGTAGATGCACCAAAGAGATCCCTTTTGTCGACGGCGCAAGTACCCTGGACCCTTTCTGAAATGGACCATCATCTGAAGGGACTCTTCCGTACGATAGAAGTTTTCAACTTTTGGGATTGGTGTTTAGGGGTCTTGGATAACCGGTCGCGTAGTCCTGATTCGCTTAGCCTGGAGGAGCTGCCCAGCGTGCTTGCATGCATGGACAAGGCCGTCAGGGATGGTTCAGAGGAGTTGGCCTCGCACTTCTGCACTTCGATTTTGAAGAAGAGAGTGGCCTATTGTGGTTTTACTGCAAAGGCAGTCTCTCTCTCTCAAAAGGCAGAATTGCTGTATGCGCCTCTTTCGTGCCATCTTTTTCCCCAGGCTATGGTCAAAGATCTGGCTGTCAGTCTACAAGAGAAGGCTACCCAAGACCTCCTAGCTCAGTCTGCTAAACGTACGGTTGTTTCTTCTACGTCTGCACGGACGCAACTTTTCAAGAAGCAGAAACCCTTTCGAGGTGGAGTTTCCTCGAGAACATCTTCTCGAGGAAGTACACGTTCCAGAGGCAGAGTCTCGGCTAAGATCAGAGGTAAGAAATGAACCAGAGATCCTTCAGCCACCAGTAGGAGCCAGGCTTCGACTATTCTCAGAAGCTTGGATAGAGAGGAATGTGGACAGCTGGTTGCTCAACGTCATCAAGCGGGGGTACAAGATTCCTTTCTTGAAACCTCCCCCACTGTGCACGACACCCAAGGATTTATCCCCTATTTACCATCAAGAGAAGCAACAAATCCTTTTCGATATGCTCGAGCAGATGTTAGAAAAAAGAGCGGTGGAACAGGTCGTAGACCTGGAATCCCCAGGCTTCTACAACAGGATATTCCTGGTGCTGAAACAGTCAGGAGGTTGGCGACCAGTCTTAGATGTGAGCAGTCTGAATCGGTTCGTACAGAAGCAGAAATTCAAGATGGAGACACCTGAGTCAGTTCTTGGGACCTTAAGACCAAACGATTGGATGGTTTCATTATACCTCCAAGACGCGTATTTCCACGTCCCCATCCATCCTCAGTCGATGAAGTATCTTCGGTTTGTCCTAAAAGGGACAGTTTATCAATTCAGGGCGCTTTGCTTCGGATTGAGCACTGCCCCTATGATCTTCACGACTTTAATGAAGAACGTGGCGAGGTGGCTTCATCTTGCAAATATCAGTCTCTCTATGTACCTGGACGACTGGCTCATTCGTGCCTCCACTCAAACGCGGTGTCTGAAGGATCTTCAAACAACTTTATCGTTGAAGTCCCTGGGACTACTGATGAATTTCGAAAAGTCACATCTGATTCCAACCCAATCCATCCTGTATCTGGGGATTCAGATGGATTCAGTGGCTTTTCGAGCTTTTCCGTCCCAGGGACATCAGCAGCAATGCTTAGAAAAAGTGTCAGCCTTCCTAAGGAAAGATTCGTGCTCGGTGAGGGAATGGATGAGCCTGCTGGGGACCATTTCCTCGCTGGAAAAGTTTGTTTCCTTGGGGAGACTGCACCTCAGACCGCTACAATTTTTTCTCAAGGACAATTGGAAAGAAAACAAGAATCTGGATATGATCTTGAAAATTTCAGGAGAGGTAAAACATCACTTAAAATGGTGGCTAGATCCAGTGAAGTTGGCGGAGGGCGTGTCTCTCAAGCTTCAGAGCCCCGACCTAGTGTTGTTCTCCGACGCGTCCACCACGGGGTGGGGAGCAACATTAGGGGGGGAAGAAGTGTCAGGCACCTGGAGAGGGGAACAGGTGTCCTGGCACATAAACCTAAAGGAAATGGCAGCCATCTTTTTAGCTCTCCAGTTTTTCCAAGTAAAAGTCTCTCATCGAATAGTCCAAGTCAACTCAGACAACACCACAGCTCTGGCGTACTTGAAGAAGCAGGGAGGAACACAGTCTCGGTCCCTTTTTGCTCTGGCAAAGGAGATTTTGCTGTGGGTAAGGGCACTGGACATCACGATCCTTACAAGGTTCGTAGCAGGAGTAGAGAACGTCTGGGCAGATCTCCTCAGCAGACAAGGTCAACTTCTGCCAACCGAGTGGACTCTGCATCAGGAGGTATGCCAAGAGGTGTGGGGGTTATGGGGACGTCCGCTCGTGGACATCTTTGCGACGTCCAGAACGAAGAGGCTTCCACTGTACTGCTCCCCAGTACTCGACCCAGCGGCAGTGGCTATAGATGCATTTCTCTGGGATTGGCCGGGGATGGACTTGTACGCCTTTCCACCATTCAAGATCTTAGGGGGAAGTCTTGAGAAAGTTTGCGGTGTCGGAAGGGACGAGAATGACTTTGTTCGCCCCATTGTGGCCGGCGAGAGACTGGTTCACAAAGGTCATGGCCTTCGTAGTAGACTTCCCGAGGACGCTTCCAGTAAGGACAGATCTACTCAGACAGCCCCACTTCGAGAGATACCACAGAAACCTCTCCTCTCTGAGTCTGACTGCATTCAGACTATCCAAAAGTTGGCCAGAGCGAGAGGCTTTTCTAGGTCAGTGGCGAAAGCTATCGCCAGTGCAAGAAGAGCTTCATCCAACGCAGTGTACCAATCGAAGTGGGCAGTCTTCAGGAGTTGGTGCAAGAAGAACGGCATTTCCTCCACCACGACCTCTGTGAGCCAGATTGCTGACTTCCTTTTCTCAGCGAACAACAGAGACCTTCCCGATCTCTTGAGATCTTTCGAAACAACGAAGGTTCAACAACCCAGGTTGCTGTCTTGGAACTTGGATGTAGTTCTGAAGTTCCTCATGTCCAGTCCATTCGAACCTATGCATACGGCTTCCCTGAAGGATGTTACTAGAAAAGCTATCTTCCTGATTGCTCTGGCGACGGTGAAGAGAGTCAGCGAGGGGCAAGCGATTAGCAAGTACATGGGCTTTAAAGGTTATAACGCGGTCTGTTCCTTGAGCCCAACGTTCCTGGCAAAAAATGAAAACCCGGCCAACCCTTGGCCTAGGACCTTCGAAATTAAAGGGATGGCCGAAATCGTTGGTCGCAAGCCAGAGAGAGTTCTGTGCCCTGTCAGGACTCTCAAATTCTACCTAAAGAAGACGAAGGATTGTAGAGGTCTTTCTGATAACTTGTGGTGTTCGGTAAGAAAGCCAAATTTACCAATGTCAAAGAATGCTTTGGCTTTTTTCTTAAGGGATACCATCAAGGAAGCGCATTCATCCTGTCAAGACACTGATATGAAAATGTTGAAGGTGAATGCGCATGAAGTGAGGGCTTTTTCTATGTCGGTAGCCTTCCAAAAGAACATGGCACTCAGGGACATCTTGAATGCCACATTTTGTAGTAATTCAGTGTTTGCCTCTCACTACCTTCGGGAAGTGAGGACTACATACGAGAACTGTTACTCTTTGGGCCCATATGTCGCAGCAGGCACTATATTGGGGACAGAGAGTAGCACTCTTCCTATCATTTAGGAAATAATATGTTAGTTTGGACTTTTTAATTTTATTTCTTTTTATTTTTTATTTTTTATTTGTGTTATGTTTATATAGGTGTTTAGTTTGTTGTGGTCTTGGGTCGGCCGCCTTAGGCGGACTTCCCTCCATTAGCCTTGGTTATATGAAGTTTAACCAGATAGGTTAAGTCAGGTGGTAATGTTTTTGCTTCGCCCTCATAGTAGGGTAAAATGTTTTTGTCACATTGTGGTCACGTCCCCGTTGACAAATCATCTGGAGCGCACCAGCTACATAGGTCACGTCCTTGCTGGCACCTCCAGTGAAGCATTAACAGCATTTGGTGTCTAAACAACACCCATATGATCTGTCACATTGTGGTCACGCTCCCCGTGACAGTTCATTAGAGCGCACCAGCTACACAGGTCATGTCCTTGCTGGCACCTCTAGGAATGCATTACCCAAAATTGGAGGTCTTCAATGTAGGATCTAGTTGCTTTGTGGTCACGCCCCCGTTGACAGATCCTCTAGAACTCAACAGCGTCGCAGGTCACTTCCTTGCTGGAGTCTATTAAAGCAGAAGCAGACTTGGGTGACGGTACTCACGAAGTCAGCTATGCTAACAGGTAAGGAACCAAGATATCAATCATATAAATGGAATTGTTTCCCAAATCCGAGTCTGTCTCCCCCTTCCTCCAAAGGTGGGATTCAGCTATATATATATCTGGCAGGTAAGATTCATGAACAAAATGATATTGTTATGATACAGTAAAGTTTGTTCATACTTACCTGGCAGATATATATAATCAAAGTGCCCACCCACCTCCCCTTAGGAGACAGTGCCACTAGAAAATCTGAGAGAAAATGGGAATGGTTCCTGACGCCTGCCTCCCAGCGGCGGGAATGGGTACTACCACCTGGCTGACCACTGCGTGTGCCGGGAGTTTTGAAATTCTGTCGGACTTCGGAGAATACAGCTATTATATATATCTGCCAGGTAAGTATGAACAAACTTTATTGTATCATAACAATATCATGTTTTGGTCTTCATTCACTCCAAATTGCACTTGAACTACATTGCTGTTCCTGGTTCCTAAGTGCTCACTCCACAAACACAGTTACGGGCAGCACACGAGTACACAGTTTATGAGGTGCAAAGCTTTATTCCCTTAATTGTTTACTCTACTCATTATTTAGTTTAACTTAATTTGTTACTTCAAAATGTTTATTTAATTCATGTCTATTATCCCTTTTTTGCTTTTTTGCAACCAAATTAGCCCTGAAAAATTACAGATATTTTTGAAGCACATACGAGCAGACGACGGCAAAATGACTCATCGTTGCCAATCTAGTGGAGCTTCACACATATGCTGATGCATATACAAACTTTCCATGAATTCAAGTTTTCATAGTAATGCAATAATGATAAAATTGCTCTAATATGTATATACCACAAATAGATACAGCTATTTCACTTATTTCCCCGGTTTTGTGTAAGTCTTATACCCAGTTTGAGGGTAAACACATACCAATTGGCAACACTGATAAACAATTGAAGAGTGCAAAGAACGCCGTAGGTACCATTCACAAGCAAGACTGTTGATATTTGAGTCAGGAATCTAGTTACTTTTTCAACAATGAATATTTTCAAATTAATAATCATGAATATGTAAAATTATTTATGCAATTCATGACCTTATACTACTGTTTAACTATTTATTTAAATAATTATCCATTTCACGCTTCCTCTTCCTCCAAAACTTGTAAGTAGTACCTCGAGATATGAAAGGCTCTACTTACGAAAAACTCGAGATACGAAAGCCAATGCGAAACATTTTACTGCTCTACATACGAAAAGTTTTCAAGATACGAAAGGTTGTTGCTGTAAAGTCCCGAGATTCGCCCGGACCACCGAGAACAATTTTAAAACTCCCGTGCCGCCAACTGAGTAAACTCGCTACCATCCTCCTGCTCTCCTATTGGTCAGCATCTACCCCTTGTGCTTTAAGTATTCTATTGGTAAAAAGATGCTGTAAATTGAAAAACTTATTCATGCAATACATTTCATAAAAAAAACATTAGGTAAAGATAGAATAAAGAATAGAAATGAATGGTTATTATACTGTTTGGTAGTTTCAGTAGTTGAAGAGAGATAATGAAAATTTATGGCTTACTGTGTAAAGTGATTGCTTGTCGATCGTTCGATACTCGTAAGTGCTGGATGTAAACAGACGTTTGGAAGCTTTTTTTTGTTTGTTTATTATAGTTAATGGTTACTTAATAATTATTTGAAATGAGTACATGCAATACATTTAATAAAAAAATTGTGAATTAGATATCATAAAATATAAAATAAATCAAACTGCTATCATGGAAGCCAACAAATACATATTTTTTAGAATTCTTCTTCTTCTTCCTAGCTTAAACCCATTTTTATATGGGGTCGCCATTGCGAATGAGTCTTCTCCATCGATTTCTGTCTTGTGCCTCGTTCTCATTTATACCTTTCAATTCCATATCTTCCCTTACACAATCACGCCATCTCTTTCTTGGTCTTCCCTTCTTCCTTCTACCCCGCACTTCCATTTCCATCATATGTCTTCCAACATGACGTTCCTCCCTTTGTAATAGGTGTCCATACCATCGAAGCCTTCCTTCCTGTATTTTCTTCGATATTTCAGCTACCTTTGTAGATCCTCTTATATACCCATTTCTAATCCTATCTTCCCTTGTTACTCCCGACATCCATCTCAACATTCTCATTTCTGCTACATCCATCTTCTTCTCCTCTGTTTTCCTCATACTTGCCGTTTCTGTTTTAATATTATGTTACGTATATGTTTCATTATAGCTGTCAGTAACTCGGTATCTCCATTAAGTAAAAATAGAATAAAGGATAGAAATGAATGGTTATTATACTGTTTGTTAGTTTCATTAGTTGAAGAGAGATACTAACGAAAATTTATGGCTTACTGTGTCCTAGGAAAAGTGATTGCTTGGCGTTCGTTCGGTACTCGTAAGTGCTGAATGTAAACAATCGATTGGAAGGTTTTTTTTTTTTTTTTTTTTTTTTTTTGTTTGTGTACTATAGTTAATGATTAATTAATAATTATTTGAAATGAGTACATACTGATTATTTATACATTTTATTGGCATATTCTAAGCTTTTAGCTTCTTAGGTTTAGATGTCAGAATCATAGACTAGGCTACAGTAGCAACCACTAACATAGGCTAGGCTTATTGCTAAGGGACATATGCTGAAGTCCTAATATATGCAGTAAAAATGGGGTTTAACATTACATGCAGTTGAATATTACTCAGGTATGTACAGTATTTTGCCTTTCGAGTCATATTTCTTCCGTCGGATCGGCGTTGTAACCCTAGAACATGTGTTGTAGGCCTGGAAATATAATTTACTGGGGTGTTTTTGGAGGGCTTGGAACGGATTAGCCATTTTACATGTAAAATGTGGTCCAAGATACGAAAACCTCATGATACGAAGGGCGCCTCGGAACGGATTAATTTCGTATCACGAGGTACTACTGTATTAAACGTCGACATAAATTGTCTGTTGGGTGCCGATTGGACGTATGGTACGTCAATAAAAAAAAGTTTTTAAAAAAATTTGCGGAAAAATACTTATAGGCCTACCAGGCAAAAACTTGTGAATCACGCGCCTTGGGGGACGCTGGGAGCTCACGGATCAAGGCGTTGTTTTATTTACAATCGTTACACAGGCGCCCAAGCGCGAATTTGTTTCGTATCTCACTAAAAAGTATCGGTGACACATCTCGGAAATTATTTTGTCACTTCGACATAATTTTTGCACTATTTTAAATTAGCCGTTACATGGAGTATTGTATATGAAAATGTGTGCAATTTCATTTACAATACAACTAAAAACAACCCATGGTTGTAGCTTTTATCAGTTTTGAAATATTTTCATATAAATAACAATAAGTGCAAATTTCAACCTTTGGTCAACTTTGACTCTACCGAAATGGTCGAAAAACGCAATTGTTAGCTATAATTCTTATATTCTAGTAATATTCAATCATTTACCTTCATTTTGCAACAAATTGGAAGTCTCTAGCACAATATTTCGATTTATGGTGAATTTATGAAAAAAAAAAAAACATTTTCCTTACGTCCGCGCGGTAACTCTTCCGAAACAAATCAGAAATTTTTTCGTCCGATTGTCGTAATGTTTGCACCATTTTAAATTAGCTGTTACATAAAGTTTTATATACGAAAATGTGCGCAGTTTCATGTAGAATGCAATGAAAAATAATTGAAGGTTGTAGCTTTTCTCATTTTCGAAATATTTGCAATAAATCATGATTAATAGAAAAAAAACCACGTTCGGTCAACTTTGACTCTACCGAAATTGTTGAAAAACGCAATTGTAAGCTAAAACTCTTACAGTCTAGTAATATTCAGTCATTTATCTTAATTTTGAAACAAATTCGAATTCTCTAGCACAATATTTAGATTTATGGTGAATTTAAAAAAAAAAAACTTTCCTTCCCTCCGCGCGCGGATTCTTTGCTGCCAATCTCCGAAATGCGTACGTCGCATTCTCGTAATATTTGCTCCGTTTCATATTAGGCATTTCATAGAGTTTTATATATGAAAATGTGCGCAATTTCATGTAGAATACAACAAAATATAATTGAAGGTTGTAGCTTTTCTCATTTTTGAAATATTTGCATATAAAAAGAGATAAAAAAATTCGACATTCGGTCAACTTTAACACATCTGAAATGGTTGAAAACTGCAATTGTAAGCTAAAACTCTTACAGTTTAGTAATATTCAATCATTTATCTTCATTTTGAAACAAATTGGAAGTCTCTAGAACAATATTTCGATTTATGGTGAATTTTTGAAAATAAAAAAATTTACGTCCGCGCGTTACGAATTCATGCATTATTTTGTGATAATATTTTCTCTGTGTTGCTTTGATCGTTTTACAATGTGTTATATACCAAAATCATCGCAATTTAGTGTACAATACAACGAAAAAAATTAACCCTTTAGCTTTAACCGTTTTGCTCACAGCGCTATTTGAATACTATTATATATGAAATTTTGTTTTTGCGCTATCATATATTGCATTATTTATATGTGATAATGATATTTTTTTCATTTCTGATGGTTGCATACTAAACTTCAGGCAATGACAAAAAAAAGGAGCCAAAAATGAACTCTTAATCTTGTAAACTAAGTGTGCTGTGATTTTTTGAAAAAAATATTTTTTCCGCTTTGGCGCTCACTCTGAGACCCCCTCGGCATACGGGAGACGATTTTTATTATACCCCTTCGGCATTAAAGGGTTAATATACTATCAGGTCAACTTTTATAGCCTCTCAAAAGAATAAAAAAGACAGGAAATGCTTTCCACGACGAACGGAGTAAAGATTGTGCTGGTTAGCAATAGTCAGAAACAATATATTAAACACTTGTGAGGTCGGAAAGAAACAGAACTGAATACTAACTGATTTTCTACTTGGGCACAAGGTATACATGGCAGCGTGCGGATGGAAACGGAGTGCCCGATCCCGTCTCTCGCTACCCACACGTGGACATAGGAGAATTTGTATTTCTTGGCAGTTAATCAAATAACAATAGCAAAAGACATAATGGAGACACATTTATGAATTAAATATTGGCAGAAAGGCCAGGAAATTCTACATACAAATATATATATGTGGTTCTTGCTGATTTGCTAGATGAGATACGTAATCGTGATTAATGGGTAAAGTAGGTCTTTACAAGTACTCCCCCCTCCCTAAAGGCAATTGTTAATAATCAATAATGAATAATTAATAATTGTTAATAATCAACAATGAATCATTAATAATTGTTAATAATCAATAATGAATAATCAATAATGAATAATTGCAAGATTTGTACAATCGTCCTCATCGAAATCCGACAGTATCAGGAGACCTCGTAGTTCGTCCCAGGCGTCCTTGGGTGACGTCCCCCAGGGGCATGTTCATCAGGTTCAGGGCGCGTTGGGCTCTCTCTGGGATGGGCATGGAGTATTTCTCGATGAGATTTTTGTGAGGGTCTTCGTATTTGATTTTTTCCATCTGCGCATCTATCCAAGGGGTGATTTTGTTGAAAACCTCCTTCAGCAGCATCGTCATGATGGTGTCTGCTTTGGTTTCTTCGTCCGTGACTCTGGCTACACAGAAGTGCACGCTGGCCCACAGGAACCATGACGTGGTATTTTGCTGCGAGAACAGCGGCAGATTTATCGCCTGAGTAATCGCAGTTTTCGAAGGAGAGAGGCGGATGCTGAGGATCAGTGCATCCTTAGATCATCTCTCTACTTCAGCGTCTGACATTTCAACTCTCACACGCCAAAACACGAATTAAGCACCGTATTTAGTCCGTTAATGGTGTTTGGAGTTCATCGGAAGTCAAAACTATATGCCTGTGGTTCCATTAATGACTTTCTGAATACGGTTGACATGAATCATAAATGTCCAGGCCAAACCATTCGAACACGCCAGAACGCACCTCAGGAGGTATGCCATGATTAATCCATTAGCGGTGTGGGTTTTTTCCGAGGAAGGAGCTGTCAGAAGCCTAGACTTTGTCGTCGTATGGTTCCATTAAAGGATTCTGAAGGTAAGAAGAGTGGTCGTAGTGAGACCGTTAATGGCGAAGCCTAAACGGGTGTTTTCCGTCACTCCTTAGGTCACCAGTTGTGAGGTTGGAAAGAGACAGAACTGAGTACTAACTGATTTAATATGTTGTTGTTTGAGATTAAGCTAGCCTTGTGCCAGCACGGGCTCTTGCTCCTAGAGCAGCCCGTAGCAGAGATTTATTACCTGGGCACGAGGTATAAATAGCAGCGTGCGAACGGAAACGGAGTGCCCGACCCCGTTTCTTGCTACCTACACACGGACAGAAGAGAATTTGTTTCTTGGCAGTTAATCAAATAACAATAGCAAAAGACATAATGGACATACATTGATGAATTATGTATCGGAGAAAAGGCCAGGAAATTCTACATACAAATTTATACACGTGCTGCTTTGCTAGATGAGATAAATAATCGTGATTAATGGGTAAAGAATTTCTTTACGCACTTACCAAAGTCTCCGGGGGAGGTCAAGAAGATGGGTAAGGTAGATTAGAAGAAAGTCATTATGATAGGATAGAGGAAGAAAGTCATTAAAAAAAGAGGTAGGAGTCACTGGAGCAGTGCCTCATAAAAGAGTTAAGTTTGTCAACTAATGGCATTTCATGGGTAGGCAATATTACTTGATTATTTGTTCAACTTCATCCCATCAGAGGATTACACAACCTATGATTCTTTACAGCCCATTAATTGAACCGGGGTCTGGGTGTCTTCTGTATAGTAAGTGGTGACTTCGGCCTTTGAATGAACATGGAAAAATACTTGTACTGTTGGTTTCTAAAGAATGAAAGAATGGCAAAAAAATAAATGTAAACAAAGATGAAAACCTGTGTAAATAAATATAGATTAACAAACAGAAAACCATAGAAGTGGGTGCATAAAGTTTTGTGAAAGTACTCAGGATGTGTGTGTTAGGCAGAGGTCATTTGGGGGGGGGGGGGGTGGCAGGCTGGGGGCCAACTGTTCCCCCAAGACTGAAGTTGCCCCTCCCCAGGTCTTAAGTTGCCCCTCTCACCCACTAAACCCCAAGAAGTAACAGCATGTTTTCTTTTTAAATGTGCAATCATAAATATATGAAATTTCTCGGAAATATTACGTTTATTGATCCTTGTCTGTCTACTAGCTACCAGTGATGATGAGATAAACAAACAGTAGTGGGAGTCTATAATTTTTGCTGAAATACCTTGCTCATGTGGCTTCAAAAAACATATAGAATAGCTCAAAATAAAAGAAAATTAAAAAAGCTGATTAATATCACTTTGCTCGCCAAACTGCTTAAACAACCCCCACCTCACCATACAAAAATCTGAAATGACACCACTGGTGTTATGTACCTCGAAAGATAAGAAAAAAAGATCTGCCAAAGAATAAGGTAATTTAAAGTGATGTGCTGCCATAATGCTTCGCTGGCATGCTGAGTCAGCCTTCTATTTACAACAATACTGGCCACTTTATTCCTTGTAATCTGTTGGATAACATTCACACGGCCATCATTGCACTGTTATTCTCGATTTGTGGTCTTTGTTTACGTGGGCTGACGTCATTACACTCGCTCTTTACACAGCTCCAGTGACTACTGATTATTTCCTCTGGTCACAAACGCAGACAAAGGTATAAATTTTCAAAGCTTCTGTGACCTCCATTATACTGAAGTAGACAAACAAATATCAGTGCTACTCTGAACGATCTATGTAGACACGAATATACAATAATACCAGATATATAAAATATAATTTTTGAAACCCAAAAGGCACAAGATTGCGTTCCCAGCACCCAGAACCTTAACAGAATACAGAAAAGCCACCTAACGAAAGTCACATATCAAGCGAGGCCATCAGAATACAGAGGAGCAACGCATTTATGAAAGAGTTCAAATGGGGCTGTGGTGATCTCACACAATTGTACAGAAACACTGAGACAGCGGAGACAGAAGGGTCTCTCAGCACTTCTCTGTACCTCTCAACGAACGACATTTCGTGTCGATTTCCACGCTATTCCCAAGAAAAGTGACGAAAACGAACGTCGCAACTGAAATTTTCTACTGAAGCATCTAAAAGGACGGGTACTGTTAATTTCAATCATAACTAAGCGTATATGAGTTCGTGTTAATCCAAGCCCAGTTTCAAAACGCCATTTTAAGGTCAGACAAAAAAAGTTAAGAAAGATAATGAAATATGAGGTACACAAATACTATAAATGTAATTGATAATACAGAACTTGCATGATGTTTTTTATTATTGGTACAAAATTTAATATCCAAAGGATTTAGCATTGTGAAAGGAAGCCTATTTCTGCATAAATTTGATAACATGATCATGACTCCAAGAACAGCACCAAACTATTTCATTCTCTAGAAATTTGTTGACATCTTGAACGACACCGACAAAAACAACTGCGACATCAACACGAATTTCACAATGTTTATATATAAATAAATAAGACGTCGACTGGTGAGTTTACATTTGTTGTAGGCAATTCTTACCATCTTTTTAAATACCAAGGTTATTAAATAAACGTAATGCTGGATGTGATAAGTTTGCATATATTTATGTACACACAAAATATCAAAATGTTTCCATATATTTCTTATGTACACTCAAAATATTAAAAGAATGTAGTTGCTTGAAAAGTTATATTCCTGACTTTATGCTTACAATATGCAATGAAAATTGCAATTGTTGTAAAGACCATCGGTAGTAAAATATTAATATTTTTCAATTTAGAAAGATTTTGCTATAACATCAAAATAAAACTAAAAATACACCTGAAAAAGAGAAGCAGCGTCGCGTGTTTCCAGAACACCCAAGATTGCTACTCTGCAATCATACATGAAACCAGCTATTCGACAGCCATAGACTAAACAAACTGTAGTGTTTTGTGGGGTTATGGACTTCAAGATCATCTACCCATTGTATGCCCTTGCTAAACATAAGCTATACAAGGTGCTATATCAAATGAATGCAAGAAATATGCAATATTGTAACAGACAACACTGTTGAGTATAAACTACATCTAAGTCAATATGCTTTACTGCTTGATGATATAATGGGTACCTTACCTCCACAACTAAAACGGTATGCATGGCTAATCGTGTTAGCCTTTTCAGGTATGATGATCAAAGTAAGTCTGTTGAAAGGACGCATGCAAAAGAACAAAAAACCCTAGAGGTACTTTAAGAAGCAAATGAAGGAAAGTTTCACTCAGCTTGTACAACCGAGGAAAGATGTTGTAACCGACCTCCAATGCAACTTCGAAAGATATCAACTTTGAACAAAGAGAAACGACAGTCAGGTACGTAGCAGATGTAACAAGACACATGGCTTCATCACAGTCAAAACACTTCTTTATAGCTAAAATGAAGTACAATATACAAATACACAATATGCAAAATACTACGCAAGAAGATATGAGTCGAAAATCAGAGTCACACACTATTCATGTCAAGAATGCAGCATGACATTCACATAATATGAAATACACGGCTAGCAATGTGACTACATTATAACCAGCTTTTTTTCATTATCAGGCATGTTTCAAACACTTATCAAAAGGATATTTTAGAAATTAACACACTCAGAATATTCCTCGCGTCTCAACACTCCAGTCACCACAAAAAAAAAACAAGAGGGAGGGAGGTAAGGTTGTTACTTTATAGGCCTGCATTAGGTGAGTATTCTATAAGGAAAGTGAACAAGTTTATCAAATCTGGAAAGCCAAATCCTTTCTCTGTTTTAAGTTGTGATGGTGAAGGTTGCACTGCTTTTATTAGCTTGAACTTCTATAATGCCCTAATTTAATCGCATCACTCCGTAGACTTATCTGGTATACCGTTGTCACCCACTGCCAATCCAGGCTCTGAGTCAGCTGTAATCTTGTAGTATTTGTGATTTCTATGTTCAGTTACGAAAAGAACGGAACCTACATATTTACGTCACGGATCTTGCAACTTCACCGCAATGCAGTGAACTCTCTTTTAGCGCTATCATTTATAAGTCAATGATCTGTGAGCTAGAGAAGGTAGAATGTTTTATCGATAATCTTTGATACCATTATAGATTGAAATGCCCTTAATTTAATAGAAAACAGGAAAAAATGTAAAACAATATAGCCCATGTAACTCGAAAAATGTGCCATCTGCTATATTTTTAAAACCTAACACTATGACCTCAGAAATCAATTGGAGATTCAAGACAAATCTGTCAGGATTGAAACAGTCACTATTACTATTTTTTTTATACTCACATAACCCATAAGATGGAAAGAAATGTGACTGATTTATCTATTTGACATATATTTACATGAGTATGTATTTGTTCCTACAAAATAGAAACCATTCTTTACATAGGATTTAGCTTGTGAACGCGAGCTGGAACAACCATTCAAACTTACTGACAAGGGTAATTAAACTACCGATAGGTGGGGGAAACACTATCCAACTATTATTGCAGACCAATGGTCTGCAATCCACTTTGCTTTCAATTGCTGTCGAGTTAAGAGATCTTTCAGTACTCTCTGAACGACTATTGCCGTTGAAACTTTATGATTAAACATGAGTATTCCTTTTCCTGACGTTGGTTTTTTACTGTGCTTTTATGACAATAATCCATTCGTCAAATAAGACTTGTTACAATTAACTAAGATTGTTTTTTGGTTGCAGGCATGAATACTTTTTCTCATCAGATACATACCAGCTTCCTGGTAGTTGCACAACAGCTGTATCATTCTCCAATATACTTACTCATATGTTTACAAGTAGATTTAGCCACTTAGAAATTCTTTGATAGTGTGGTTTACCTTATTTGAGATAAGCCTGCTATTATAGCCTTATTGCTCTTATCTCTGTGCCTTAGTCTTTGTGATTTTCAACAACTCTGTGGATGAAGCAAGTTTTGACAGTGGTGAAGGAAAGGAAGGGTTGTGACATTCTCATTCCCGTCTTCATCATGTGCGTTGTTCTTCCTGAACCTTGCCTCTATACTGACTACGACTGCAAGTTTAGGGTGGAGAGAGTCTGCCCAATGTTAGATGGCTAATTAACCTTCTTCCTGCATGCCTTTCTCTTCTGTGTACGGAGGGGAATCTGGATCATGGACACTGATAGATTTTCTGGGCAGGCCTGTGCACTGAGTACCATTCACTTAAACGCGAGGTTCTCTTCATCTCATCCCTCTGTAAGCTTTCGAGTTAAATTCTCTTTCCTCTCACCAAGAGAAAGGAGTGCACCAGTCCTTTATGGTGATCATTCACTCCACATTTTCCTAGTCTACAGACCAGGTGTATGGGCAGCAAAAAATTTAGTGTTCTTTCTGCTTTCTGTGGTCACATGATTGTAGTAACAGGAAATCATTTCAGCCCTCCTCATCACAATCCTTCAGATTGCATAGAGAGGGGTTTCCGTGGCTCACTTGCACAGACCATTTACTTTTGTCACCCAACCTACAGGTTGGGTTGGGTTTGCCAACCGTCCATGAGTGTTCTTATCTTTCCCAGGTCGGGCAACTGGGGTGATAGGGAAAAACTTCAATTCTTCTCCAGAGATCTTTCAGAATTGCATGGAGAAGGGTTTGCTAGCCCTTTTTGGATTGGGTTTTCAGAGAGTGAGGAGCTAGTGTTTTCTGTCCTCCCATAGTCAAATAATATCTCTGGCTCTTCAGGACTATTAAAGAGGGGCTAGCACAAAGTGGTTGCATTGCTCAGGCACTATTGATGGGCCTAATCAGGTTGCTTGATAGTAAAGGGAATTATAGATCTTTCCATTGCCTTCTTACCTTCTATCAATACTTCAGAGTGGAGTAAGAAGAAGGCTACTATATTTTGGCTCTCCCCACAGGAGGTCTTGATAAGCTTCTTGCATTTGGTCCTTTTCTGGGTAAGAGAACTGATAGGGCTCAAGCTAACAGTACCGTGTGTGCCACTAATCCCGTGACTTATGCACATGTGTTACCATTATCCAGGTTCCTCCAGTACCCAATGCTGACTGATTCAGTCACGGCTCTTAGATTGCTGGTCTGGGACCCCTTCCTATCACCTGTGCTTCATACAAGGTGCTCATTCTACCCCCTCCCTTGTTTCCTTGGGAACGGGTCTGCAGTCCAGGAATGTGACAGGGTCCATGAATTCCCATCTTCCAGACCTAGTAAGAGTTGGTCCCCCCTTCTTTCCTTTCTTTCCCAATGAGGTTTTGTCTTCTAGAAGGTTTTGGCATGATCAGGAATAGCTCTCGCCAACAATTTCGTGAGATAGTACATTCTCCGTGACCCATGTATTAATTCTTAGCATGTGTTAACAACCGCTCATGGCCTTGCTTACCTGGTGGAGGCCCTTCCTCTGCTAAATAGAGTGGGTGCTAGGGACTGTTCACCCTTTCTCCCCAGCTTCTACAGAGGTTTCCAAGATGTGAGGCTTGGATAAAAAGTCCAGACAATTTTTTGAAAGTAATTGTTCCGAAACAATTTTTTGACAATTGTTCGGATAATAAGTTCGGATCGACAGTTGTTTAACTTAAAAACTGTTAGAACTAGTTTATATACTGCTATTTGGATTAACAATTGTTCGAACCAGCTTCCTATAATCATTTTTCACTATGAGAATGAAAAAAATAATTAGAATTGGAAGAAATTTATAAAAAATGGAAAAAATAAAATGGACACGAATTCATTTTCCAGATGACAGTGTCTCAAATAGTAAAACAAGGTTAAATTAAAGTGTTGATTTGTTGATTTTTTTAAAAAACAAAACATCTGCTAGTTTACTAGCTGAAATTATATGAAACGGCACACAAATAATCAATGACATTCTGAAACTTGAAGAATTTATCAGTAAGTGACTTCAAGCTCTCTGCAGACTTGTGATATTTCTTTTTACCTATATTGCTCTCAGTTCCATCTAATAACTTCTATATCAATTTCATTCAGTGCTTGCTCTCATCTCAGTGCTGATAAAAATTTCCAGATAAGGCAGTCCCTGGGTTACGACGGGGGTTCCGTTCTTAAGACGCTCCGTAACCCGAAAATCGTCGTAAGCCGGAACGACGTTCTTGAAAACATGTCCACAGGGAAAATTTCAATAATTTGCAATTTTTCTTAGGGCCGTATCTCTAAAATTATCACTTATTTACTTTTTTCATGTGCAACACTGTGTATTCACAAATTACTGTATATTTTCATTAAAATACAAGAGAGAGAGAGAGAGAGAGAGGAGTGAGAGAGAGAGAGAGAGATGAGAGAGAGAGAGAGAGAGAGAGAACTCCTTACGGTTTTCAATAGATTGAATGAACGTCTGTAGGCAACTTTTTCCCCCTCCCATAAATACATATATTTCTCCAGAGGAGAGAGAAAGAGAGGACTGTGCAATTATGTTTGTCTGTCTATCAATCAATTCTTTTGCTGAGAGCGAGAGAGATAAAAGGAAGAAATAGAAACACCAAATGTATGACAAGTATCTTGTGGAGAGAGAGAGAGAGAGAGAGTTGTCCTTACAGTATTTAAAAGAGAGAAATGGAATGATTATTGTATTTAAAATACTCAGATATGAATTTTGTACTTACAGTTAATAGTATTATTATTGGAAAATATTAATGATAAACTTATTACATACATGTCCATGAAAATGATCTCATCTCGGTGAGAGAGAGAGAGAGAGAGAGAGAGAGGGAGATTACATAAAATCATTAAATTCTTTGACCATTGTATGGCATTGTTAAGCTCCGAGTGTCACTGGAGTTGAGGTAGGGAAATTGATACAGAAAAAGACACAGGGAAGAATTTTCTTTTGAAATTAGTTATCGTATTATTACTACTTCTATTATTATTATTATTATTATTATTGAAAAATATAATAAACACGTGCATCTACCGTAAAAATTCTCTCATCTCGGTAAAAGAAAGAGGAATTATCCTTACAAGTGAAATGGAAAGGTCATTTTCATCTCTTTAAAAACATACGACCATTATGAATTTTGTAATTAAAGTTTTATTATTATATTATTATTATTATTATTATTATTATTATTATTATTATTGTTATTATTATTATTATTATTATTATTATTATTATTATTATTAAATAACTGAAATTATCAATAAAAATTTTACATACTAGTACCATAAAATTCTTTCATCTCGGTAAAGAAGAGATAGAGAGAGAGAGTGTTTATCTCTCTCTGTTCTCTCAAAAAATACTTATAACGCTTCCAGCGAAAGAGAGGGAGGAGTTACCACTATGACACATTATTATCTTGTGCAAAAGAGAGATGAGAGCGGAGAGAGAGAGAGAGAGCCGAGAGAGAGAGAGAGAGAGAGAGAGAGAGTAACCTTAATTAAAAGTGACATGGATAGATTAGTACATATTGTATTCTTTAAAATACTATCACATGAATTTTGTAATTACAGTTATTATTATTATTATTATTATTATTATTATTATTTGAAAGTATTAAAAACAAATAGTACAAGTACATAAAAAATCTCGAGTCTCAGTAAATGAGAGAGAGAGAGAGAGAGAGAGAGAGAGAGAGAGAGAGAGAGAGAGAGAGAGAGAGAGAGAGAGAGAGAGAGAGAGGGGGGGGTGGAAAATTCAGGACCACGTGATTGCAACACTGCAGCTCTTCCCCCTCGTGGCTGTCACAGAACTTCATATAGCTGACAGTTTTAGTACCTGGATCTCGAGAAAAGGTTACTGAGAGAAGGACTGGGATTTCCTTCATTCTTCCATAATTTTTTAAATATGAGCTAAAATCTTACTAATTCACTATGGTATTTTCTTTAATGAATTGATGTTATTGCTGTATAAATTATATATAATATTTGAAAATAGTAATCATTTATTCATATACAAAAACAAAAAACATACATCTTTGTAGTAGAGAGAGAGAGAGAGAGAGAGAGAGAGAGAGAGAGAGAGAGAGAGAGAGAGAGAGAGAGAGAATTATTATTTTTATTATGTGATATCATTTCAACTTATTAAACTTACTAATACAGTATTAATCAAAATTAATATTTGAAAATTAGTAAATCATTTTTGTATTATAAAAATGTATTTAGTCATGAAAATAAACATCAAAATACACTAATTAGTGATTATTTTCGTCGGAAAATACAGAGAGAGAGAGAGAGAGAGAGAGAGAGAGAGAGAGAGAGAGAGAGAGAGAGAGAGAGAGAGAGACTGTGCTAAACTATAAAGGATTCTTATCATAGTATGCGTTTTTTAAAAGCATCGTAAACTCGGAGCGTCGGAAGCGTCAGCGTCGTAACCTCGGAACAAGCGTCGTAACCCAGGGCGGATTTTTCAAAGAATATTTAAGAAAAAGCGTCGTAACCTCGGAACAAGCATCGTAACCCAGGGCAGATTTTTCAATGAATATTAAGAAAAAGCGTTGTAACCTCGGAACGTCGTAAGCCGTACCCGTCGTAACCCGGGGACCGCCTGTAGTTGGATGATAGTCAGAGACTTGTAGAAATGCTCAGTGCCATTCTTCAATAATGTCATTTGTCTTAAGCAAATCTTATACCCTTTTAAACTAGGACCACATCTAAATTTTAAACTTAGGCGGGTGATACGTATTCCTACGACCAGGTCGCATATTCCCTAGATGTGTACTGGTATTGCACCAGCCAATATCCAGCCAATCTTAGAGCTCGCCTTCGTTGTCACGTCACCTGCGGTGGGCGGAGTTGGCAGCCAGCATATCGAGTATCCCTATACACTATTTCTAATGAAAAATGAATATGCACATGTAAGCAAGCTTGGTAACACAAAACAATTATTTTATCTTTAATAATATATATTTATATACTTACAAGAAATTGTGGGACTACCTATGGGAAATCCTGTGTCTGTCAACTTTGCTACCATACGCAAGAGATTTGATGAACAGACATGGTTGTCGAGCATGCCAAAGGAATTGAACCCCTTTAAAAACATATCGTATATATTTTCCAGATATTTAAAAAAAAAGAAGTGTATATTGCACCATTCCGACTACCTTAATGTTCAATAGTAAAAAAATTTTGCAATGGAAAGAGTCAAACAGCTTACTTTTCTTGATTTATTTGTAGAAAAAACTCAGAATTAGGTATATCTATATCTAGAGAGCCCACCTTTACATGATTCAGCGTGGATTTCTTGAGCGCTTGTTATGAGAAATATAAGAC
>NC_061101.1:44497912-44518510 GCF_015104395.2 Macrobrachium nipponense
ATTTGGCATATATATCTACTTCCTTATTTGGTAATTACGCAAAAAGCTAAGGTATGACAGCCGTTTTTCATGCCATGAGTGGTGTAAAGCTGTTCGAAAATAACTGCCACAGTTTTTAAAGGTACAATCCATAAAATAATGCTTGCATGAAGCAAGAACGCTCAGCCTTTTCTGGGTTGAAAATATCAGCATTCTGTCTTCTACTTCTCCAGGATAGAAGAGCTAAAAGAGTTCGCCCTTGTTTGTTTTCCTAAGTTCTTCAGAAAAGACTAATTCGCTCTGATGATTAACCACAGCTCTTCCACACTGCTCTTCCTGCCTCACTCGATGGGTTGATTGCTTTATGCTGCTGGTTTGCAGTAAAGCGGCTGTAATACAACCACTCAATTCAGAGGATGCATTAGAAATACTACAATAAGGTGACTCTCGTGTTGATTTTGCGTCTGTCTTCACTTTATTTGAAAACTTGCATACCTCAAGATTTGTCAGATTTCCAGCGTGATTATCCTCATCAGATGTAGAACTGATAGAGAACCACGAACTGTTATAGCACACCCATTGCACTTTTCAGCAAAATGTGTGTTTCCAGTAGACCTTTGAGCTTATTTCCTTGTATTTAAAATAGAGGAATCTGTCCATTAATACCATGTCCCTCCCTTTCTCGCTTTGAATAAATTTAGCCATTTCTTTGCAAAGGGCGTATCCTTCAAAATAAAAACTTATTGTGTTTTCTAGGAATATAGAGCTATCAAATTACATTTTTGAATAATTGTCCATAAACTGTTGGTTTGAGCAATTACTAAATCGAACAAGTGGTTTTCAAACAATTATTATCAAAAACACCTTTTTTTTAAATAATTGTTTTTGAAGAACAGTCCGTAAATCATTGGATAAGCATCGTGACTAAGATAAGAAGGATTCATGCTTTCTTCTAAGCATTTCACAAGGAAGTGTGTACCTGTATCAGTCTTAAAACTGAACACATTGCATGCCGAAATGTGGAATGATCCCTGGTGGCTTTTTTTGATAAGCCTTCCCTCCTGCAGGAGGGACATCTTGGGTTTTTGCCACCTGGAAGAAATACGAGTGTCATGTACACAAGGATTAGGATACTGAGGTTCAGGGAATTTCTAGAGGACATCAAGGTCAGTTGCGAGCTGGATGGCCTTGGGAAAGCACCTAGGCATTATCTGTAGATTTTGTCCATGCTATTGAGAAAGCCTAGGATCTCGCTCAGTTGCCTTGGTCATGACTGTATCAGTACAGGGAATTCGTTTAGGGCCAGCCCAGCCTAGTATTTTACCTCTTATGCCCCCGACTTGTTAAAAAGAAATCTCTCCCTCTTGGCCAGTGCCAAACTGACACCACATGTACTCTCTCTCTCTCTCTCTCTCTCTCTCTCAAGAGTTGTCTGCCATGCATGTATTAAGCAGTTTCCGTGTGGGTTCTTTGATCCTTCAATGTAAAAATGTGGCACTTTCTATGAGGGAGATGACCTGAAGGGGAAGGCTACACTCAAGAGATTTATCATCTTTGGGTAGTCTAGTTCACCTACCTGATCACCAAATGCTTAGGGAGACGAGATAGAGTATTGTCTTGAGTCCCTGAATAACAGCACCTATCTTTGCCAGCCAGTCCTGGGCGTATAAGGCATTACAGTTGAACATTGGTGCTGGATTGGACCTCTTTTATTTGGGACAACAGAGGGTCAAACTTTGGAAAGGGAAGAAGAGGAAGGAGAATGTGAAGGCAGCATCTTTTCTTTCAGCTTCTGTTTGTAAGATAATGCCAATCAGGTCATTTCCTTCATGACTGATTTTTTTTCAGTGACTTGAAGAGTAGATGCCCAATGGAATGGCTAGCTACCTCACTCTTCTCAGTCCCCAACATCTCGAACTCTGTTTTCTTCCTGTCCTTTCCCTCACTTTGTTCTCAGCTCACAACAAGGCCTCACCTTTTGTAAGTGTGTGTATAATGCTGAAGAGTTACACTAGAAATCGAGAGTGAGCGACTTCACCTTTCTGGTGACTTCAAAGATGGGTATTTTCCTAATTACACCTATCCACTGGTCATCTTGGAAGCGCTTCATCTTTACTCTCAAGGAGGAAATTCTGTCATACAGGTCTTTTAACTGCATCCCTCTTGATTTTATGAAGAGCCCATGTTGTTGTCAACTTGATGTCTTTCATAAGAGGTATACTTTCTTGATATATTTGGGTATTGATTTGCCCTGGAGAACTCACTGCGGTTTTGGCCACAGGACAGCCTTCTTTCTTGAGTTTATTGGTAATGAACTTCAAGATTTTCATACTCATTCCTGAGCAGCGAGTAGGCACCTGGGTTGCTGGTTCATGTGTAGTAACAAGTCTTTCCATAGGATTCTTGCATCAGCAAACTTGGGGAGATTGTGTGCAGGTTCCTTTCAGGTCAGGATAGTTCACTCGGCAAGCTAGCTTTCTTTAGGTTTCCTGTCATCCTTGTAGAGACTGGTTCCGAGGGCAACTTCCCCTCCTCTCTCAGCTTATAGTCTCACAAAGTTTGTCTTCAGGGTACTGAGACTATGACAAAGTGACAAGAATTGTATTTGGGGGTAGTTTGGGGGTGCTACTACACACTGACCCTCAAGAAGCATGTTTTCTTGCCTACCTTTACCATGAAAAGCTTTCTGTCTCAGTTTATGGAAGGCATGGTTCAGTCTTAAACCATAGTTTGATTCTATGAAAAGATCTCTCTTTTTCAAGGAATATCTTTTAGACTCCTGGAAAACCTTAACAATCTTCCACTTTTAGGGGATTCAAACTCAAAAGGGTTGTGCCATTTGCCTTTATGGGTCTTTATGAGGGGTATTCAGCACTGACATCAGCTTAGGTGCATGCGAGTCATCTGCACTCTTGTTTGTGCAGCATTCATGGTCCGGTTTGAGTGCTTCAGTACTATCTTAGGCCAACTCAACACCTCATATTTGTATCTCTTTAAAGATAAAATTCATAATATATTTAAACAAGATTTTAAATAACGTTAAAAGATCACACTTAGCATTCGGCGTCGGTGACCCTGGTAGTTGTGACGCCAGAAAACCTACAATCAATCAATCATCCTCTCCAGAAGATGGAGAATCAGAGTGCCATTCTGACTGAGTGCCAGTCTTGCTATTGGTGATGAAGGGATGCAAGTTCCCTTCCTCTCTTGGAAAGTGGAGAATAGGACAAACAATAAGCAAACTCAATCATAATTGCCAGTTTTATTGTCTCCAACACTTCAGTATGGGTTCTTACAGCCTGATTAGTCAGGGTGATTTTGAGTTGGGGTGTGCAAAACATGGTCCATATTTCTTTGGAGTGGATTTTGACATCTTTGGGTGCTCCAGATGAAGATTTCAGCAGGGTGCTACACTGGCAGTTTTGAGGAAATTAAAAAATTCAAGATAGTCGCCTCGAGGCATTAGGATTTTATAAATCAACCAAAGAGGTTCTAGAATACATGAAAAATATCATTCATCATTTCTTCTAGATTGTGCTTTACCCTGTAACAAGTTGCAATGAATGCAGTTGCTTCCTTGATAACTTCTCCAATATCTGAGTCTGAGTTACTGATACAAATTAATTTGTGGCCAGACTACAAGACCTTGATCACTTTTGCCTTACTAATACCTTAATGTATTACAACAGTATCACAACCTGTCACAGCAAGTGCTGAAACCAAATATGGTATGATGTCACTTTGCTATTTACTAGTTTCTCCAATATATACAGCTGCTCAGCCAGGACTGGTAACCTCCACTGATGTTAATTTATCTTCATTGTAGAAGTGAAGTAACAACACAAGGTCAATGGTGTCATCACAAACCACTTTGATAGACCTGCATCGCTTTGCTACAAGATTCTTCACCTGTTGGGGATTATGACATCTGCCTCTTCATGGGTAGTGGTAAGATCAAGACAGTCATGAAAAGACTCATCCTTAAATTCAATTGGAACAGGGTCTTTTCCTGTTATGATGAGGGATGATGGGGTGGGGTTGTGTTGAACTTTTTTGGCAAGTTTCGTGCAGATAATGTCTACAAGTTGCTCCTTGTTCTTAGGCATGGTCAGTATAACTGATTGAGAGTGCATATAGATGTGTTGTCACTTTTCTGGATCAGGAAGAGCGTGGTCCATATTTGATACTATTATCCACTATATCTGCCAAATACCAAATGCACATTGGCACCATGAGACATCATCCTAGCAGGTATATAAGCCATGAACCCATCAACAAAGTCCTTAACTTGACCATTTACAGATATTCTTGATGATACTTCAACTTTGAGATTCTTCTTCAAAGTGGCCTACACTTTGGCAATTCAGAGTCAAGGCAGACCATTCTCCTCTTTAAATATGGGTAATGGAATAGGGGCCAGTTCATACTTCAACACCTCTTTCACAAAAATGTCCAAACCTGTTGCTAAATTTGTTTGTTTTTGTTTGTATGGTGTTTTTACATTGCTTGGAACCAGTGGTTATTCAGCAACGGGACCAACGGCTTTATGTGACTTCCGAACCACGTTGAGAGTGAACTTCTATCACCAGAAATACACATCTCTGACCCCTCAGTGGAATGGTCAAGAATTGAACTCGCGACCAGTGAGGTGGGAGGTGAAGACCATACCAACCACGCCACTGAAACACTAAACCTGTTGCTAAAGCCATAGCTCTTGCAAAGATAAGACCTGCATCAGTATGTCCAGGACACACTTATTTTAATTGCTTCTTGGTGGTGGCTGCTATTGTTGTAGCTTGGCATGGTATATTCTTGTGGAAGTTGTCAGGCCAACCCATCGCAAACTCTTTCATCTCTTTTGTTCCAATGTTGACAGCTTCATCTGCATTTATTATGTATTTAAATTGCTTTTTTATTACTGATGGTTGATAGGCATATGTGATGAGTGATGACATTGTTTAAAATGATAGATTCAGCGTTAGCTCTCACGGAGACAACGTGAGCTCTGGAAATGTTGACGCATCATTTTGGGTGGCACAATGTCAAAGGGTCGAAGGTTGCTGCCTCAGCAAAGACAGGCCACGGTTTGTGTCCGTACATGAGCAGAAGCAAGGATCTGGTTTTGAGTAGACTTTAATGGGTGTGATGACAAGTTATATATGACGTCCCGCATCTGTCCCAGTGCAATGAAAGTTCGCACTGCTTGTGTAAGTGCGGGCTGTTCCCCTACATAATGGGAGGGTAAGATAACTAGGACGGAGAAGCCCAAGTTGGAGAAGTGGCCTTGTTTTAGGAATGACCATATATAGTGCTAGTGCTCACAACTGAAATGGGTAAGAATACTTAAAGGCCCAAGTGTGGCTTTGTCTTTTTGTATTTTAAACCTTTATTTCATAGATCTGATGTCCTTTTCCATATGATTTTTTTTTTAGGTCTGGTAACCTGGAAAACCGGGGAAGTCTGGAGTTTTCCCTAATGGAGTGGTGTTAATTATAGACAGCTTTATGACTCTTCTAGTTACCTATTTTTGACTGAAGTCTAATTATTGTAAAGAAAGGGGTAGGCGGGTTTTGTCCAATCCCCAGAGTTATTTGGATTTCCTGTTTGAGTTGAGATAACAGTGGTACCTTATTCTTTGAGAATTTGACATGGTCAGTCAACCATTTTGTTCTTTGAGAATTTTATTTATTTAGTTAATCCTTTTATTCTTGAATAAATGTTTTTTTGTAATTCACGAGTCTGATTCAGGTACCTGAGATAATTGTGATATGTGGAATGCACAGGGGTCAGTTGGTTGGTTGAGAGAGAGAAGTTGAGAGTAAGGAGGGGGGGATGGTAAAGAGAGAGAGAGAGAAGGTCGCTCAGCGCCTCGCTCTGGTCCACATTACCAAAAATATGGTCCTGAATGGGGAAAGTTCAGTGCCTCTTTGGGACTATTAACACATTGACCTTGCCTCTATAGACCCCCCTCCAGTCACAATATTTACTAGTGCATCACCAGTGGAACTGTCATTTATATGAAAAAGGTCAATGCACCATTGAAGTTTCTCTCATATTTTTTGTCTGTCCTTATAATCAATCCTTATTATGGCAGCTGTCTCTTTCTTGTGTTTGTCTTTACATATAGGATCCTCTTTTCCCAGGTCTGCAACATCTTTCATAAGCCTGCTACAGATGTGCAAACTCAATGCTCATCATTTCACAGCTGCTTGGTTTAGGGTAATTCCAATCAAGTCACCAGGGCATGTTCAAAAGCACATAAATGTAGTCTCCATCATCATGTTTGTTCATATCCCATTCCAAATAACATCTTGGTGTCGCTGAACAAGTTGCCATTTGAGGAATCTTTCTAATGTTTAGCCATCCAAATTTTCCAAATACCAAAGGTAAACTAAGCCATATCTAGCATAATGTATATGGCCAGAGCAAAGAAGTATGGAATCATGAGCTTCACTGCTAAAAGATGGAGTGCCAGGACAAATAGCATGATGAGGAATATTGGTTGATATGGTTCTCAAGCCAGAGCCTTGCTGTACGTTTATCATCAGCTATAGATTCTAGCTCTTTCCGCAGTCCCTCATAACTTTCCACTTGTTTCAGAATTGGACGTAGAACCTCTTCTGCCACAATACACAAAGCTATAGTATTCTGAGGAAATTTCTTTCCCTGGAGCATTCGCTGAACACCACCAAATGGAGATATCATTATTTCCTCAAGACCATTGTTAGCCATAAGAACTCCAATGCATCTGACAAAACTCATCAGGAAATTCATACCTCCTGCCTCAAGATGAAATGATCATTGAACAAGTCAGGATATGCCAACTTTACATGAAGGCCCACTCAGTATAACTGAAGATCAGCTGTAAAAATGGTACAAGTATGTCTGGTTAACCTTGTAAGTTGCTGAGCCTCCATCATATCTGTTTGCATTGTTGTTTGGTCAGATGGAGTCATATTGAGGAGGTTTCTGGAACATACTTGAGTCTTTGGCTTGACACCTTGTCGTTGTTCTCTCTCTCTAGCTTGGTGTTGAACTCACCAAATTTTGGTGTCAAGGGCTATGTTGCTATGCTTTTGAGGAACTAGAAATCCAGAGTCTTAGACCTATTAAGAAGTACCTTCTACTGTGTGAGAACCTTCAGTGGCAACACACTCTTCTTTACCAATGTCTCAGGTAGGGAGGGCTTCTTTGGACTGTAATATCGGGAGATAGGTACATCTTGTGGCTCTAATTTCATATGTTCTTTGTTGATTCTAGGAATACTCTTAATGTTGTCATGGTATCTATCAGTGTTCTGTGGAAACTGTCAAGATCATTGCCAAGGCATGTGTTGAAGCTAGACAGTTTGGAGGTGAAATTGTAGCATTTATGTTATCCACAATAATTTGAACTAGACCATGGTCATCAAATTGTATACTTCTTTCAGGTATGTCTTAGGTTGCAGCTGATGCTGCAGCAGACGCTTTAAAGATTTTATCTCCTCATACGACAGCATAAATTAAAAGAGTAAAACTGAATACGATGCTACTTCCCACAAAAGACACCGAGTACAACCTGTAGAGAGATTGGTTGTTTTGTTACGATACTTATCACATTATTTTTAAGAATATTTGGCATTTGGTTTTCATTCTTTGGACTAAGATAATCTAGAAGCTGTGCTACTGTAGGACTGCTAGAGCTAGTGACAATATCCTTACTCATGCAAGTGTTATAATTGTCTGCATTATTTTTCGACTCCTTACATTCATGTAAAATCTGTCCACTGGAGGCTTTAAGCATGAAATCTTTATCGTCACTACTTTCATAGTCAGCAAGCATTATGACAAACGACGATGAATCCCAAAAAACAAGTATAATGACAGTCCATGAGCACAAAAAAACAAGCAATATCCATTGAAATATCCCTCAAGGTGTGATGCAAAAGTCCTACACTTCAGAGTTCCGCCATTATTAAGATAAACTTTGTAGATATCAGGAGATGACAATATCCTTGTGTTGTCCCTTGCCAATTCACTTACTGTCTTCAGACAAGCCTCTTCAGCTTCTGCTTCACACTCTCAGCAGAAGCTACTCTTCCATACATGAATCTTTTCTGGCAGTCATCATTATTTGTCAACTCAGTCTCAGCTGCACATCTCTTGCCGATGAATACTTTCACTTGTTGCAGACATCAATAATGGCTTCCTTAAATAATGTAATACTTAGCTGCTGCCCTACTGTTTGACAAAGATTAGCTGGATGGAGTGAATCACAATCAAGTGTGCAATTTTCACCTTAAAATATGCAATGGTTCTGAAATCTGAAGACTTCTTCATTCGATCGTCTAAAGGGCCCCATACGCTGAACAATTGTATGAACGATTGTCTGAAGGATTGTCTGTATCATTCGCAAAGACATTGTGTATGGGCCTGTCTGAATGCAAAAGTGGGCGGAGTTTCGCGCCTGAACGATCACAGCAGGAAGCTGCCAATACCAGGTTGCTGGCTTGCGACTTAAGTCTGTCATTCACAGGTCGCTCAATGTATGTGTTTGTCTGCCGATATAATGCTATCGTGCTTGTCTCTTCTAGAGATGATGCCATGTCTTCCCAAGACAAAATTTTTGTTCAGACTGAAATTGGTGCAGAGATCGTTCATACTGTCTGAATTGTGTGCGTGTGTGTTAATAACGACAATTGTTCAGACAGTTGTTCATACAATCGTTCAGTGTATGGGTCCCTTAAGTCTCCTCTGTGGTGGTGGCTCACTTAACTGACCTCGCCATACTTCTTTTTGTTTCTACTCTCTTGACATATACTTTGGAGTACATAGAATGACATAGCTTGCGGCATTTGATAGTCAATGAAGGATTCTTTTGAAATTCACTTTCAAGTTCTTTGAAAATGTCATGGTTATCTTCTCTTTACTTACTAGCTTCAATTATGGTTCTTATGCACACAGCATCAGATTTTATCAGATCTTTAGAGGGTTTCTCACAATCAAAAAAGCAGTTATCAGCTTGCAAATCCATGAAACCTGAAAAAATCACGATTTGTAGAAATTCACAATTTTCAAATCTCTGATATTAGGTAACCTAAGTTAATTGTTATGCATGTTTGATTTTACCGGATTTTTCAAATTCAGTAGCTCCTATCTTTTGAACTATACACTCAGTACTGGAATAAGGGTGTTTATTAGAATTCTGTACATCTTGCACCTATAATAAAGATCCTCCAGAGAAAGAACTGCTACCTCTTTAACAAATCCTTACTGTTTAAAACGGAAATCTCTTTACTTGGGAAGGATTATGTAGCAATTGTGTAAAAAGACAACTGAGAACATGGCTCATTAAAGAGAATAAACCCGACCTTTAAATAGGCATAAGATTCTATGCATTTTGTATTTTATAAAATCAGCAGCCCTGGATTTCATTCAACAGTGTTTGATACAAACCTGTAAAAGATAAAGGAAACTTTATGACACTATTTATTTTACCTTTTACCTTGCTAATCATCCTACGCTTTCACTAGGTCTATATTTCTTAGACAAGCATCCAGTATTACAGGCATCTTGAATTTACATAGGATGGTTATCGTTCAAAATTATTCAGAGACCTCTGAAACTATGAACAATATGCAGTTTAACTATCTATTGATTGCTGTGAAATCTTGAAGAAAACTGTAATTTCATGGATCATCTTCAGTGATGGTGGCCATCTTGGATTTTTAAACAATGATGCCAGTCACTGAATATGCATAACAGACAAATGTAATTCATAAAAGTATGAATTAATATTTGTCCTTATTTTGCCAATGAAACTGGTAGTTTTAAGAGATTTATTGAACTGGTGTATCTAATGGCGACCATCTCAAATATTTCAATTTCCCCAAGGGTGCAAATGTGGCACACATCAGCATCTTCATCTGGGGCTTATAAAGAGTCAAAACCCATTCCAACTAACTATGCACCACATAATGCACACCTCGGTTAGATTGAGTAATCGCATATAAACCCCTTAATTGATGGGCCAGAAGTCTAGAAACTAATACATCCCATATGTGCAGTATGATAGAGGTGTGGGTTCCCCTCCGCTCTTATCAGGCCATGAGGGTGTGAAACTACCAGTCAGGTACCAAGACCTCCTCCCACCAATGGGTAAGTTTCCAATGTAAAGAACAAAGGTATGTATTTGTGTAAGAACAAATAGCAAATTTTAAAAGTAATTTATACTTTTGCAAAATACAAATATGAAGTTGTTAACATGAATGGCCCATTTCAGCCACCCATCACACTGGAACCTGGGCAGGAGGGCAAAGTGGAGGGCAGACTGACAGGTGGAAGGAGATTTCCCCTACCTGTCTGTAGTTTACTACCTTGTCACTAGCCTTTCCAGATTACATTCGCAAGCTAAATCCTGTATAAAGAATAATTTCAGGCTTCTATGTTAAAAAAATGCAAGTTACTTTTAAATTTTGCTATACTGAATTTTTTTTTTTTACCTTATCTGTTGCTACAATCATCAAAACTCTTACCTCCACAGAGCCAACTACAACTCCTAAATGTAACATCACAAGGGGTTACTGCCGTAAGTGTTTCAGATATGCCAATAGTGGTAATGTTAATTTTACTTGGATACTTACAGAAATCAATTGAAGTACATTGTCCATGGTATTGTATCTCAATCATCTATATTCTCAAATATTATTAAATATAGATATACAAGAGTCAGCTCTTAGATGCATATGTAAGGTTTATGTTTTTGCAGTAAATGCTTCAGGAAACTGCTACAAACTTGCATAAAATGTCAGAATAACATATTGTGAAGGTGTTATGATAACTGACTCGAGTCCAAAAGACCAGTGGTGGCAAAACAGATTCAACAGAGAATGTTTGTAGGTATGAATGCATATTTAGGAGGAACAAAATAATTTCATTGCTAGACATGCAATATAAGAAGTGTACTGAAGAGGAAAAATAAGATTATTTGGACTGCAGATCCAGGTCTAGAGAACATATATATATTTGTGTCTGTTTGTGTTTGTAGCAGTTTTAGATAATAATATGAAAAATACAAGTGGTGAATTAGAGAAAGTAATAAAGTGAGGAAAACTTATGGTCGAGTGAAGCAAATGTGTGGAAAGTGTTCAAGAAGTGAAATGGATGTAGAGATGAATCAAGTGAGAGAGGTATTAATGAAAATTTCGAAAGCTCGTGGATGTCACTGGAAGGGATGAAAAGATGACGAATGGAAAGGAACCTAGGAAATTTTCTTCGTGAAATCTGTAGAAAATAAGTTTCCATCCATAATCAAAACAATTTGGACATGAAAAAACAATAAGAACATCAGCAGATGCGTCCGATCTTTTCTGTCGATCTGCTAATCTCATTTCATTTCTCTCCCAGAGACTGATCTCTGTGAAGTTAACATGTTTATAAATTCATTGTTTTCATTTTCTTTTCCACATATCTGCCATCATTAGCGAACTGTGGAAACGCCTCAATCAGTGTAGATGGATTAAGGATAGTCAATGGAACAGTTGCTGCAGGAAATGAGTATCCTTATCAAGTTGTTGTTTATTCGGACTTTGGTCCTTGTGGAGGCTCAATTATAAAGAAAAAATGGGTCATGACAGTTGCCCATTGCCTTCGTGACGAAAATGGGCAAGTATTGGGGGCCTGTATAGCTTCTCTTTTGGACGTGACAACACTTGATAATCCCCTTGATTTTCTGTTTGATTTAAAAGAAAATTGAAAATATTTAAGACGACTCAATCGAGTTATATTTAACATTCGTTATTCAGCACAGTAGAAGATAAGCAATCATTGAGTGGCGTGTGAGGTAAATATACATCATATGCTTGGGCTACTTTAATTCAAATCTATCCAAAAGTTCTAGTCCTGCCTCTCTTTCATAAATATCAACAATTCACTCTCACTTGGTTAATAGAGTAACTATATTAGCTTTTAATTGCCGTAGAAATAAAAACTGTGGGCTTACATTTTTCACATCCTGTTGATAGTGGTTACTTGTGATGTTCTAAGTTATAACAGTTAAAAATGGAGAATGCTCAATAAAGCAACTGAATTATTCACAATATTCCGAGATCACTAATAATGTTGACAATGTGCAGTGTAAGTATGTATTGTAAAACTTGCATTGGGAGTAAACATAAGACATTTAGCACACAGTTAAGAACCATGTCTTACGGAGAAGTTCTCGTGTGTCAAATGTTCAACCTTTTTCCCTTCATGTGGCTAAACAGTTCAGCAGTATAGGCACAAATATTCAATTCTTCCAGTCATATTTGACTGTTTACCTGAAGAATCAAGTATGACTGAAAGAACAGAATGTCTAGTCCCTGTAATGCTGAAATATTTAACCACATCAGAAAAACAACGTTTAACATTTGCTAAAAAGGTTTAAAAGCAAGCAGCATTTTCCTTTATTTTTCACCAATTTGTAGTACCCATGTTACCATTCATATATATGCAGCTAATAATCTTGACTAAATTCCACTAAGCGTTATGAATATATTTGAATATCTAGCTGCTTCTACAAAATGAAAAGGGCTGAACCACTGGATGTGGAATTGAATATTAGAATTACACAAGGGACTGAATCACTCACGTTTCTGCAGGAGCAATGCTTCGTTATCTACCCTGTGGGTCGGTTATGGTAGCAGGAGATGTCAGAATCAAATGTCTGTAAGGGCAGTCCGTTACATTGTTCATGAAGACTTTGATCCTTACCTACAAGGCGAAGATTTACTCCGGTGGGTAAGTAAAAAATACCGTTTCACTTAATTTTATTAGAACTAAATTCTTGATTAAACTAAAGTGATGATAGTATTTGGAAATGCATTTTCCATTTAATATTTTAGGGGACACAGGCTCAACTGAGTCGAAAGAGGATAGATATACCAATAACTGCTGCCTTGTTTTTTTTTTTTAATTACCAATTTTCAGGGAAATCTCCTAATTAACTTTAAAAATATTTCATTTTCACACTATAGCACTCTGATATTGCCCTCATTGAGCTTCAGACCGAACTCAACTTTGAAACCGGCAAAGCAGTCAAGCCCATCTGTCTGGGAGAGGAATCAGATATAATCGGTGGAGTGAAAGCAGTAGTCAGTGGTTGGGGAGATTTATACGATGGTAAGTATTACAAGTAGGATGCCCTGAAGGCGATAATTCGCGAATTTTCAAGTTAATCAATCAAAGGGTTAACTAGGTATCTCTGAACCCTCTGCAACGTGATTGTTATCATTAATTGCGTTTCAAATAGTCTTAAATAAATCTTACCTTACAGACCTTACAGTTCGTTCGGGTTGCCCCAGGTCCCTCAGTGTGAGGCACCTCTAATGTCTACCAGAGAGTTGCTAGTACATCTTCCGGTATATTTTGCATCTTCCAATCTTGGATGGTCTGGGATGCAGTTTAGATATTTGTCGAGCTTATTCTTAAACACATCTACGCTCACTCCTGATATATTCCTCAGATGAGCTGGCAACGCATTGAATAGACGCTGCATTATCGATGCTGGTGCGTAGTGGATTAATGTCCTGCGTGCTTTCCTTATTTTTCCTGGTATAGTTTTGGGCACTATTAATCTACCTCTGCTTGCTCTTTCTGATATTTTTAGTTCCATGATGTTTTCTGCTATTCCTTCTATCTGTTTCCATGCCTGAATTATCATGTAGCGTTTTCTTCTCCTTTCTAGACTATATAATTTTAAGGATTGTAGTCTTTCCCAGTAGTCAAGGTCTTTAACTTCTTCTATTCTAGCTGTAAAGGACCTTTGTACACTCTCTATTTGTGTTGAAGTGCCGTAACAACATTCCCATTTTTGCTTTACATTTGCCAACAGAATGCTATTTGATCATTGCATAACAGTTCCTAGTTCATCATCACACAAGGTCTTTAACTGCTTCCTTATTTGTGATTGTCTCATTATTAGGACCCCTATATGCATACAGCTTTCTTTCTCTGTCTCCATAATTTATTGATTCAAATTTATCAGAGTTAAATACCATCCTATTTACCTCTGCCCAATCATATACTTTGTTAAGGTCTCTTTGTAGAGCGTTCCTATCTTCATCACAAGTAATTTCTCTACTTTATTCTTGTGTCATCTGCGAAACTACTCACTACCGAATCCTTAACATTACTGTCTATGTCTTCACTCATAATAACAAACAGTATTGCAGCTAACACCGTACCTTGTGGCACACCGGATATTCCTTGACTTCATCCGATTTCTCGTCGTTTGCAATAACTATCTGTTTTCTGTTGTGTAAAAATTCTTTTAACCATCTTCCTACTTTATCCACGATATTGTTTTCTCTAATTTTCTTCGCTAATATATTATGGTCTACTTTGTCAAAAGCTTTTGCAAAGTCTAGATAAACCACATCTGTTCATTTCCGCTTTCAATAATTTTTAAATATGTTCTCACGGTGGACTAACAGTTGGGTTTGTGTACTTTTTTCTGGGTACGAACCATGTTGTCCATTATTAAACAAATTATTTTTTATTAAATGTTTCATAATATTTTTCTTCATTACCCTTTCATACACTTTCATAATATGTGATGTTAGACTCACAGGCCTATAATTACTTGCCTCTAGTCTTGATCCACTTTTGAAAGTAGGGGTAATATATGCTTATTTGTGCTCATCATAAATCTTGCCTGTATCTACACTTTGTCTTAATAATATTGCAAGTGGCTTTGCGATAGAATGAACTACTTTCTTTAACAAAATAGCAGGCACTCCATCAGGCCCTGCAGCAGCTCCATTTTTAATTTCATTAATAGCCTGCACAATATCCAGCTTCATTAATATCTATGTCTGCTAAATATCACTATTTTCATTCCCTTACTTCTATATCATTATCTTCATTATCTATTCTAGGGGTGAATTCTCTCTTATATCGTTCTGCCAATATGTTGCAAATTTCCTTTTTTCATTCGTTAATCTCCCTTCAATTCTTAGAGGGCCTATTTCTATTCTTCTTTTATTCATCATCTTCCGCATATGAGTATAATAGTTTGGGGTTTTTGCTTGATATTTAATAGGGTTTTTTCTTCCAAGTTCCTTTTTTTCATTTTCTTTTGATTGTATAATCTTTTGTTCTGCATTTTCTATCTTACTTTTTAGTTCTATAAACTTTTCCATGCATTTTTGTTTTTTCTTTTGCAAGACCTTTTTTCCACTGATTTTCTGGAACAAGATCCTTCTGTCTCTTGGTATGCATGACTGATGTTACTTTTCTTCTTCGGTATATATTTATCCACTATTTTCTCTAATATTTTATATAATATCTCCGTATTTACCCTTATGTCATCACTTACGAAAATGTTATCCCAATCTTTGTTTAATTCTTCATTTATTTCTGACCATTTTATATTTTTACTGTAGAAGTTGTATTTTCCATATCCTTCCCACTTTTTCATTTCCTGCTTATCTCTCTTTTCACTTGCTTTGGAATGGACTGTTAATTCTATGACATTATGGTCTGAAATACTCGCATTATAAACTATTATTGTTCTTTAACATAATTCATCTCGTTCACAAATACTAGGTCTAAAGTATTTTCCTTTCTTGTTGGCAAGTGATTTATTTGTTGAATGTTGTATTCTAGTAGCATATCTTAATAGCTTTTCGAATTGCCTCTTATCTTCTGCACTACTATTACTCTCTTTTTTATATGTATAAGTACATCCACAATCTCCTATTCGTTCTTTCCAGTCTACGAAAGGAAAGTTGAAGTCTCCAGATAGGAGAATAGTCCAGTCCTTGTGATTTCTACATATATCATCCAATTTTTCTATTATTAAGTCAAACTCTTTAGTATTAGGAGGTCTATAATATTGACTATGTTCATTAATTTTTCAGATTCAAATTCTACTGCTATTAGTTCACATTCTGAGTTACTATATTTCTCATATATTTTTCCTTGTTTTTTGTCTTTCCCATAAATTGCAGTTCTCCCTTGATTCCTATTTTTTCTATCTGATTTCAATAAGTTTTGGAACCCTTTTAATTTGAAATTCTCATCGCCCATTCCTCCTTGGGAAATACCAGGTTTTCCACTTATATTCATTCTATCTATTTTCCCTTTTCAATTTTTGGGTTAAGTTCTTCTAATACTCTATTTTCTTTTTGAGTTACTCGTAACTAAACCCTGCGCATTCATCACTATGATGGTTTGCGTGTTTTTTCTCCCTTCATTTAATATTGGTAATAAATAAGGATTTTCCCAATGTCTCTTTCCTGTTCTGGTATGTTGTTCTTTTTTTCATTTCCAGAAATTCTGACATTAAAAAATCCAACTTTTCCATAATATTTGTTCTTCCTTCATCATAATTATTCATTTTGTGTCTGAATCTGCAATTTTCTCCATATCTGCAATATCCTCTTGCATAATAAAAACAGTTATTATCTCTTGAGTAGAATCTTAGGAGCTGATGCTTTGAAATTTTTTGCTGACACCTCTGCATATCTCGTTGATGGCTTGCTTTTTTCTTTTACCTGATATTCTTCATTCCTCTCTTTATTTGTTTCTTTCTTATTTGAATTTTATTACTTGATTGGTTATTTATTTGATTATGTTTCAATGGCTACAGGGTGCATATATTTAAATTTTTTGTCGAAATTACATCCTTTTCCTTCTTTTAAAGGTTTTTTGTATTTTTGGATGTAGATCTCTGGAATCATCCTCATAGCCATCTAGGTATGCACATTTACCATATATTTCATAGTTGTGACATACCTTAGGATGTTTGTAGTAACATTTTCTCCAAATCTGCAATTCCCTCTTTTCAAAAATTTTGCAGACTTTTTTTGTCTATTTTTTACCTCTTTCCCGTCATTGTGTAGATTGGGTAGAGCCTCAATGGGATTTTCTTTGTGTTGTCATATCGTAATTTTTTATTTCTTCGTAGGTATGCTGCTTTATAGCCTCATATGTAGTATCAATGAGTATCTCTGCATCCATACTTTTTATCTTTTGTGTGCCTTTTGTTTTCCGTTATCTTTTTCCTGTCGATTGTTACAGTTTTGTTTACTTTTTTTTTTGTTTTTCTTCCATTTTTTTTTTTTTTTTTTTTTTTTTTTTTTTTGTTTTCCGGCCTTCTTCCTTGTTCTTCTTCTTCCTTCTTCCCTCTTGCTTCTTCTTCTTCTTCTTCCTTGCTTCATCCTCAACTATTTGTACATTCAATCTTGATTTAATAACATTGTCTATCCATGGTAGACATGTTGAGCAAAAAATTCTTGTGTCTTTTCTCATATCTTGCATTACCTCAGCACACTGTGGATGGGTCGGAATGTTGCATGCAGCACATTTTCTGATTAGGTTTTGTGGATTAACTATGCTATACCACACCTTACACAGTTTACATGCTTTTGGCATTCTTTTCTAATGCATCAATCAGGATATCACAAGGTTCACCTTATTCATTTTCTTTGTCGAATATGTTGGTTTATGTATATTTTCTTTATGAGTCTCTTGACCACTTGGATTTTTATTTGGAACTTCTTCATTATTTTCAAGATGTTTCAGTTGATTTGTCCAGTTTGAAGGATTATATCCTTCTAATATCTATAAATGCTTTTTGTATCTTTTTGGTTAGGACTGTTGCTGATCTCATAGATGAGAAATGCCAGTTCCCTTCCTGCTACCTCATTGTATTGCGAATTTGCCAAGCAAGCTAAATCTCGCCATTTTTTCCCGCAGTTGGAACTTACTGCCATCTTGTTCTGATTTACAGTATTTCACTTGATAAACTAACTTAGAAGACGCTTTATCCTACTATTTTCACACTAATCTTATCAACGATAGTTCACGAACACTTCTAGATATTTCTCAAATTCTAGACGTATGTTAAACTTGTGATATCTGTTGATTAATGACTTCGCGCAGGAACGTCTCACCAAGCAAGATGGCTACTACGAGAGAGGATGAAATTGAAAGATGTAAGGCTTTATCTACCGAAAGATTTTTTTTTTTTTTAAAGATATTAGCATTTGAATGGCGTTAAGACTGGGCCGCACCGAGCCGTCAATAATGAGCCCGTTTCCAGTAAGACTGATATTTTAAAAATAAATCTTATACAGGATGAAACTTAAAGGTATAAGGTTTTACCTGCCGAAAGAAAGTTTCTTTTATCTTCAATACTTTTGGATATATTACCATTTGTAAAGCGTTAGAGGCGGGCCGTGGCAAAAATTATAATGCAATGATTAAAACATCATTTAAATGTGAATATGATATTTTGAAAATAAATCTTAAATGGGATGAAATTTAAAGATGTAAGGTTTTATCTGCCGAAAGAATTTTTCTTTTATCTTTAATAGTGTTAGGGACTAATGCAATAATTAATGTATAATTTAAATGTGAATTTATGACATTCTAAAATTAAACTTAAAAATAAATCTTATATGGGATGAAATTGAAAGATATAAGGTTTCATCTGACGAAAGGATATTCCTTTTATCTTCAATACTTTTGGAGATATTAGCATTTGAATTGCGTTGGGGCTGGCCCTCCAGAAATGAGTCCGTCTCCAGTAAGACTCCGCTTCGCTCGTAATTATTCAAGAATTATATTATCACAGCTCGTGCCAACAAGATGTTTTTTACGTAACAGTTACTAATCTATCAAATATTTAATAAATTTTTTTGACGTTAGAGAGGTCACGCACAACCGTATATGTATGTTACAATAAAAACTCACAAAACAAAATTTCCTGCCAGGCTAATTATTTATCAGCTCAGTTGATTCCGCATCTTACAATCCAGCGAAGTGCCTAGTGGATATCCTTAGCCCATTGGCGGTACCATCGCTAATGCCAATGTCAAGAATAATGTAAACCTGATAAGTAAACTAAGTAGTGTACAGATTAATGGTTAATCCAGGCTTGTGAGTTTTGATGTAGTATAACTATTCACAAAGATGCCAATTGATGATCTCCTGGGGTTTTTGTCGGAATTATTAGAGAACACACAGCTTGATATCCCACTTTATAAAAGCACTCTAATATAACTGACTCAATTATGTGTGAAAGATTGTATATTTGAATTAAATGATAAATCTTACTCCAACTGTGTTGAGATACTTATGTAGGGAATTTCTTTAAAAAAAATATGAAACAATAAAATTCTATGTAATGTAGCATGGTTCATTTATGTTCACGACATAATTTGTTTATGGCCAGGAAATAAAGACGTAAAGAACTTTGTCGCCAAGTTAAATCAATTAGTACCATCAATTATATTCACTATGGTAATGGAAAAAGATGGCTGCCTACCCGTTTTGGATGTCCTCATGCGGAGAAATACAGAAAACCTAATATTTCTTCCTGTGTGCATTTTTACTTCCGGCAAAGCAATAAGGTTAAGAAATCAGTGCCCACATCTATGTTTTTAAGAGCAATACGTATACGTAGCCCGACGTAGCCCTGAATATATTGATGAGGAAATAGACAAGATTAAGAATACGAAAAAAAAATTCCTAATAGCCTTATAGTGGCAAAAACGACTATCAAAACCAAAAAGAACCTTACAACACAAGAAAGATATGCCCACCCTCTTAAGAATTTTGGTGTTAATGTCACATTGAAGAACAAAAAAAAACAAAAAAAACAATGAAACTTGTGCTTATAAAGGGGCGAAAAACACAGCGTTTTCCAATAATGCACTGGGAGTGAACAGCCTTGAATCTAGCCTTACAAAAGAAAGTTATGGCATTAGTATGAATATCAGTCAAGGTAGGTGTAAATTCGATCCAAAAGAAATTGTTAAAATGTTTGAATTTTAAGGTAGGTAGTAAACATGTTTGGGAAAAAAACGGATTATCATATCTGTAAGCACAGTTCGGAGATGGCAGTAGGGGAGATTGGCCCGAGTTGACACACTTAGTTTCGGTTACTGGGAATAGAAAGCAAACATATTTGCAAGGTTCTTATCATCGTTAAAAAATATTTCTCTTTATCATAATGCAAAAGCAACGTTGAGGAAATGATAGGACACTAATCTCATTATCCTTACGAAAATCCAGGAACAAAACGTAGATCATATAAATAGACTTCTAATTGTTATCAAATAATGTGGGGCAAGCCGGCACATGTGCCACTTACCCCATCCCTACCCTATTTTGCATTTGGTACAAAAACACTTCCCAGTTCACAAAGAATCCTTGCAATGATCAGTTTTTAATAGCATAGAATCTTTAATCCATAAGGAGAACTATGCGATAACTGAAAAATAATCTTTATGAACGTATAGATGTTATGACAAAAAACCCAAATATAAGAAAATGTACTTACTACCATCAAAATCAAACTTTGGCTCATAAATTCAATCACCTACGTCCTATCTCCATGGAACTTTGTGGGTACCCAAAGAACCACGTGGCAATTACGCAGTTTGTGTATGAGATTCATCTATTGGTAAACATTGAAGTTATTTCGAGTCGGTCAACTTACCCCTGAAGTAAACTTGTCCCCTGTCTCCCCTTGCTAATGACATCTCCAGTCCTGCCTGCCTGTAACTGTTGTTATTATTCGAATGATCATCAGTATTGTCTCTGTAGTATTGGGAAGGGAATCTAAGGGACGAAAGCGATTATTAGAGTG